>NC_028641.1:14824602-14848129 GCF_001406875.1 Solanum pennellii | reverse complement strand
ATATATATATATATATATATAGACTCAAGAACGTCGACGAATGTCTTCATCCTTGAATCTTTTCTCCTCTTTTCTTTTCTTGCCTCTTCTTGAAATCTCAACTAAAATCCTAGGTGTTTATTAGGATTATATATAAAACTTAACCTAAAAGGATTAAACCCCTAAATTATTACTAAAATTAATTTAATCTGATTGGGTAAGAAAATGACCAAATTACCCCTCATATTTTCGGCTAACTTTCTTAGTTGGACCGCCTAACTTCAAAAGTTCATATATCTAAATCATTCACACTCGAAACTTAGCAATCTTGGAAGATATGGAAAGATAATTCGAAGATATTTCCTATGATATCTTTTAGCACGCCGAAATAATCATGTGGTAGGAGTTATGGTCGTTTGAAGTTGACCCAAAACTCTTGTCTTAACCCTCCAAATTTTAAGATTTTTGTTATTTCCAAATAAATTATATTTTTTAAATCAAGGTGCTAATCTAGTGAACTGACTCTAATGCTTAAGAAATTTTAAATTCCTTGGTGAAATATCACTCACTAAGATTAATTTCTCATGTCTTAGTTAGAAAAAATTTCTGGGGTGTTACATTATCCCAACGTGCTAAGTCCATAAAATAAGTAAGAAATCCATAAATTAAATAGAAAAGAAATATCATAAAAGGAAAGTGGAAAATTCAATCCTCTAGAATAGCATCTCCACCACAGCTTCTACATAAACTTGCCATGGAGCTTCACAAATTCAGCTCCCAGCGTCGACCTGTCGATCGTGTATCAACAACTGAGGTGGGTGAACAATTCTCTGGAAGATCGAAACGTTTATTCCCAGTAAGAATAAAGTACCCACTAACTCGATCATTATCTATTTTGAATGTTTATCTATCTTCCATTGTAGGAGTCACATTAAAATTCATGTGACTAATTCGTCAATGTCAACAATGACAAGTATATACCTCATCTTTCAAATCTACTCCTGGTGGGTTGAATTCCACACTAAGATTAATACCACCACGTGAGCTTAGATCTTAAAGAGAGGTATTGACTTATTAAACCGTACAGGAAATTCAAGAACTCAGATCTTGAGGCACAATCGACGAGTAGAAAAATGGAACGAGAACTCATATCTTCTGGTAGAAATCAGTCTACACTTTTCTTTTTCTAAGTATCTCCCATGAACTCTTGACTGTGAACTGAACAAGTTTTAGTATATCAGGGACTGTCAGAAATATAGTCCTGTTTCACATACTCCATATTTTGTTTGACATGTTCCACTACATGAGCCGGTATGTCCATTTGCATCTCATCATAATCCCACCCATATAATTTAGGAAGATCTTAATATGAGTCATGTAATGGCAAGTTTGTTGTTCTGTAGGTTGTGCAAAAAGAGGTCCCAATCTTGTCAAGTTATCATACCAAATAAAAAACGTACTACCTTTAGGTTCCCACCATATATGTTGTTCAATAATATCCCTATTCATCAGCATACTCTTCCATAGTTGTGATCCACCTTTGCATTGTACTAAACTTGGTATTTGACTCTTACAATATTTATCTCACGTGAAAATTGACCATAGAGTATTTTGAATTCTAAATCACCACCAAAGTTTATCATATAAAGCTTGAGACATGTCAATCATAGATCTAAAATCTAAACCTCCTTCATGTTTAGGTAAACAAATATTTTTCCAGGCAACCTACTGTTGTCTCTTAGTATTGATTTCTTTACTCTAGAAAAAATTGGCAAAGATGATGGATTTCTTTTAATACCTATATTGGAGGCACAATAGTAGAAAGTACATAGATAGGAACACTTCGAAGTACACTTCTAATAAACATTTATTTACCTCCATAAGATAACAAATTTCCTTCCAAGCTTGTAACTTCGCTTTAACTCTTCCAATAAGATCAGAATAATGCTCTTTTCTTTTCCTAGCATAAGTGATAGGACATCCTAGGTATTTAAAAGGGAATTGCCCTCTATTAAAACCTGTACACTATTCCATCAGAGTTCTATCAACATCAACTATATTTTGGTGGATATAAAAGTCACTCTTGTCTTTGTTAATCTTTTGCCCTGATTGATTCTCGTATTTCCTCAACACTGACATAATCTTCTTTAAAGAATAATTATGGACTGATGCAAATATTATTGTATCATCTACATAGGCCAAATGATTTATGTTAACACTTAATTTTGGCATTCCATATCCCAGATACTGGCTATTCTCAAATAAATCATTTAGGGGCCTGGATAAAACTTCAGCAGACAATTTAAATAAAGTAGGGGATAGAGGGTCCCCTTGTTTCACCCCTCTGGTGGAATGAAAGAAACCATGAGATTGCCGATTTATTAATACATAATCCCAGTTATTGGCTAGTCCATGTCAAATCAACAAAAGTTTTAGCAAATCCCATCTTCTTAACACCTTCATCAGAAAAAACCAAGAGTTCCTATCATAGACCTTAGTCATATCAAGCTTAAAAATCAAATTTGAAGGTTTATTCGTCTTTTCAGATATCTATAACAAATCTTGCGTTAGTAACACGTTTTCAATAATACTTCTACCTTCCACAAAACCTGATTGGTTTGAATCGATTAATCTGGGTGTAAGTCTTCCAATATATCATCAACAACCCTAGAAATGATCTTGTTGATAAAGATCTTCAACCTAATTGGCCTTAGATTTGCAAAGGTGTAATATGATCTTTATTGGGTAGTAAAATCAAATTAGTGCAAGTAATTGACTTGAGTAGAGATTTACCCCTAAAAACTCTTGAACCATTCTGAAAATGTTTTGACATATTATCTCTGAACAACTTTGATAGAATTTACCTGGCAAACCATAAGGGCCACCAACACTGTCACCATTTAGGCTGAAACAACTCTCTTCACTTCATCAAGAGTAGGATCTCTACACAAATCTTCATTTTCCTCTTTTGTAATACTCTCAGGACTGTGCATCTCTCTCTTGAAGAAATTGGTTAGTATAGAATTATGATGCCTCTGCTGCAATTTCAGCTTCACTAGCTAAGAAACCTGACTATCTTGAATTCTATTAAGTTGATGTTTCTTTCTTCTACCTTTCACAATGATTTGAAAAAATTTTGTATTTCTGTCTCCTTTCTTACACCAGTTAAATCTAGCCTTCTGTCCCCTAAAATTTTCTTCAAAGTGCAAGTTTTTCTTGTGCTCTGCCTGAGCCTTCTAGAGTACTGCTCTGTTTTCAACATTGAGAACCGCCTCAAACAATTTCTTTATAACTTTAACAATATATTCTCGAATCACTAATTGTTTAAAGTATCACCATAAGTCTCTTTACTCTACTTCTCAAGGCATTTTTAATCCTTCTGATGTTTTCTTTAAATAGTAGAAAAGGATTCAGATTTTCATTAGCCACCCAATTCTGTCTCATAACTTGAGCAAAAATAGCATTTCAGTCCAAATTTTCAAAAATTTAAAAGGTTTCCTATGTCGAATCACCCCCTTCTTCATGTGTAATAACATAAGAGCATGATCAGATCATGTTCTAGCAAGATGATCAACCTCCATATGAGTGAACCAATTTTACATTAGTTGATTAGATAGGATTCTATGTAGTCTCTCAAAGATTCAAATATTTCTATTTCTTCCATTCCACCAGGTGAATGGACTTCCTTTGAATTGAATTTCTTCTAGTTCACAACTATGCATAAAAATAACCAAATCTTTATGATCAGCATCTTGGACTGGTAATCCACCAATTTTTCCTTTTTGATTCATGACGACATTGAAATCTCCACCTATTAACCAAGGGTTGTACATATCTGCTGATAGTTGATATATGTCTTCCCAAAGCATTAGTCTATCCTCAATATTATATTTGTAATAAGTCATTTCTGACTTTGTTGGTGATGTTTTAAGCATAATGTCAATTGTTGCTCAATATATGTCCTTTACCACTGCCATATAAAAATCTGAATTGACGAAACATCATATTTTACCATTACAGCTTGCCTTCACCACATTTATCTTCAGTCTTCTACATTATTTGTTAATGTGTCTGGTATGTGGAAAAGGTTCCAATAAACAAATGAAAGAAAATTTATGAAAATTATGAACTATTTGCACTCTATGGAAGGTTGTTGGGATTTAACCAACCTAATGTTTTTAATTAGAGCTTTCATAATTAAATCTTTGATGTATTTCTCTTTGGTTGCACCCTAATACATTGATTCTCCACTCCACTTGTTTGAGGATTTCCTCTTCTTGAGCTTTTCAATAACTTTGGGGATAAGTCTGCTTCCTATGGTATATAATTCAGTTCCTCATTGGGATGTTTAACTTCATATACACATGTAGCATCTGTTTGACTTAATACCATAATTTTAGCCTTTTCATTAACTAATTTCTCTGTATGTTATTTCGTTGTGGTTTACTTGCTGACTATCACATTCATTCTCAATACCACCATTGTCTTCTGTAGATTGTCGTTCTATTGACTGATAATTGTCATTGCTATTATCTTTTACATTTGAAGGAATATTTTAGACTTGGTTGACCCAATTCTTACTTAATTTATCTGTAGTATCTTGCAAATCTATTACTCTTCACAACTCTACGTGTACCCGGGTCTCCAACTACCAATCCACTTAATAATTGCATCGCCTTTCTTTTCCTCCACCTCGTCTCCAATCTCCTATTCTAGCACCGTTATCTCATTCTTTTTGATCAAGATTGACACTCCATTTTGTCATGTCCTTGCATATTGCGTTCCCGATAATATTTAGGAACATACTCATATCTAATTTGAATTTCTTCAGATCGCATCTCTCCAGTCTTCTCCTTTATAATATCCATCATAACAAATTTAGGAAAACTTCCTTTCAAATCCACCTACCTTCACCATTGAACAACTTGGTCTAGTTTTATTAATAAGTTGTACAGGCTTCCCCACTGTAGATGCCAAACAAAATAAGTTTTCTTTGACAAAGAAAGTTTTCAATAGTTTTGGAAATTAAATCCAAGCCATTGCCATAGTTGTTTCTTCATTAATCTTAAAACGTGCATCAAAGATTTATGTGAGCATAAGATATGAATATCCATCGTTGTACTCAATATAGTAGGGCCATTTCGATATATGGTTGTAAATTTCTCCATGTTGATTAAGATTAATAAGAATGTGTTTGTTGCGAAGTAGCCCAATTTGACAATCCCCTTTAATATTACATTGTTTGGGAATTACCAATCGTAGCTCCTCCAGATCTGCTACATTATATTTAAATTTGCCAACGACCACATACTGCAAATTTTCAATTTTGTTCATAGTATCCACCTCTACCTCTGTCCATTAGATACGTGGAACGCCATCCACATATGTTACTTCTTTAAATGCAATATGCATTGATGTAGGAGTACCATTTGTAATTGAATTAATATAAGACTTCACTATACGCAAATTAGGAGCTGTGATAGGCATTTTAGGGTTGAGATGTGGGAAATCTGCCAAAGAAAGATGACCAGCCTCCCTTGAGAGTTGGGTGGTAGACGTGGCGGCGGCATTCACCATGCTAGGATTTCTCCTCACAAATTTTGCATTTTATCATCGTATAATTCTTATGTAATTTTTTTTCTTGATTATTCGTTCTTTTTTAAGAGTTTTCATTTTGTATACATATGATTAAATGTATATTTTATGATTTTTAAGTTAATTGAGTTGATATTACAATTTTTCTGTACATGAATTAGACCAATATCAATTTTCCATCGTAATATAGGTCAGATGTGCAAGACATGCTTCAAAAACTATTTATGTTAATAAGTAAAAAACGAGATGATAAACAAAATATAATGTAAATGAAGACATTAAACCTAGCAATAACTAAAGGTCAAAATAATTTTTGAGACTGAAACTTAAATGATTTGACACAACAAATTATTTCGAAAAACGAAATTCACTAAGTAGTATTAAATTGTGATCTTTTAACATAAAATATAATGCGGCAAAACAATAATAAAAACTCAATCGATTTATTGTTTCTTCTTCTTTTGTTTTTAATTTTATCGATATGCATTAGCTAAAAAAAATCAGATGGAACTTAAATATGAATACCTAGATTATTATAGTTTAACTTACTTACCGTGATGAAAAAGTTTCATCGGAGTAACGTATATATTTTTATATAATAACGATTTAGTAAGACAATCTACAACTAACTATTCTTGTTTTGAGTAGATTCCTTAAAAAACCCTTCTCCACTATGAGTAAACATATCATTTTGATTAGTTTTTTTGTGCAATCAATTTATATTTATTTGCCTAAAAATATTTTTTTAAAAATATAAGTTGAGGGCTTCTGATGAGTATTGTACCGAAAAAACTAAATTTAAGAAATATTTAAATTTTGATATATTGGAAATCAACATTAAGTTTTTATTAAATATGCATTTTTTAAACAAATAGATAAAAATTATAATGTGTTCCATAATCTCTGCAATAACTATAATCTTAAACAAATCACAATTAAATATTTAATAAATATTTGAATTTCTTTTTGGTATAACAATTTATTTATAGTTTTTATGAACGTTGAAATATTACTGAAATTGATATTTCAAAACTCTCAGTCATTTAAAATGTTTGATTGTATTAATCTTTAATTTTGTACATATATAAAAAATTAAAATATATGTTTTTCACGTATTAATTAAATGAGTAAGCAAATAAATTTTCATTACTCTATGACCATATTTGGTAGATTCTACTTGCTCAAAATTTAAGCCACACTAAAATTATTCTCCTATAAAAATGTTTGACTCATAAAGGTTGGTCGAGATATTTTTTTTAAAATTCTATAAATAATTGAATTTCTTATTGATATAAAATTTAACTTTATAGTTTTTAAGCATGTTGAAATATTATTGTGACCATCTTTGCCACCGGACTAAACCTCTCCTCATAATCTAATCTATAATTTTGAGAGAAACTACGAGCAACTAGACGAGCTTTAGACCAGTCAATGGTACCATCTTATTTTTTTAAAGAGGAGTACGCATTTTCAAGTAACTGGAAAACATTTTTCTTGTTTGGGTACCAATTGCCAAGTTTCATCCTTGTTTAAAGCATCAATCTCTTCTTGCATTGCTCTTTCCCAACAGGACATACATTTGTTTCTTCATAACTTAATAGTTCTTCTATAATTGATGCTCCTGTGAAGAAACATTAGGTCTGTCACACCCCAACCCTAGGTGAGGCGGAGAAGTACTATATGGAACCTGCTTAACGAGTCACCTATGATGAGAAGGTAAACTACTTATATGCAGACCTACTTACTAATGAGAAACTTCATATACAACACATGTTGACTAGGTGGACTAGACAATTGAAGTAAGTTGGCAAGATTTAGGCATATCGTATATCAAACAGATAAAAATATGTACCATGTGTAATCGAGGATCACTTTGATTTATATAAAGGAATATGTGCCAGGGGTACTTTGATGATTAAACAAGTTTAAACCTTGCATGCTAACATTTAATAGATTAAACACGTACATTTAGTAACAAACTCGTATTAGAGTGCTCACTTTAATGCTCTAGGGAGTAGGAACTGTAACAATGGATCAGTCACTACCAAAGGGCACTTAGAAAGCTTACTTTTTGTAGTGCAAGTTCTGGATTCATGCAAAAGTAATAGGAAATCGAATAGGCTTACATACCTTAATTCCCAATTCGTATAGCTTACGAAGTCTCAACCCGTCCTTTAAAGTCATTGTCTTCATCTACAACAACCAATCATTAAGGCTATAATATTAGCAGCTTACCAACCAACTCGGATATTTCAACTCATCAAAACACTAGACATCCCACAATCTTTCTAGTTGATTATTTTCTTTAACAAATTTTGTCCATTATAATTATTTACACGAAACAACCTTCCCATGGAATCGGCAGTGAGTTTACCAAAATTTTAATTTAATGGCCTGGCACTATAGATTATAAATCAGCCCCCTACAGCTTTCCACAATCATTCTCTAAGTACACCCATGACCTCCCATACAAAAATCAATATAATAACAGTCCTCAACACTCAAAACTAATCAAAAGAGTTGAATTTATGGTTTTAAATCACCATCCCACGAGTTTAATAAGCAAGTAAGTCTGGAATTCTCAAATAAAATACTAGTTAAAGGTTGTGACAGCTCCCTTACCTTGGCTATCTAAATCTGTTATTATCCTTCAATTACTGTTTTTGTAACCTTCTCATAATCTTTTAAAGAGAGTGTCAGAACCTTGGCTTCCAACACATATAACTATCTCTAGCTCACTCCCTTTGAAGAACCATCAAATATACTTCAAACATTAGAGGAGAAAAGGTGATCTTGTGGTGCTTTGGAAGAAACAAGGTGAAAAATAGTTAGAACCTTAGTGGGAAAATTTGGTGGCTGCTTCATCTTGAGAGACAAAATATATGAACTTGAGAATTTAAAATTTGGATAAAGGAAAATGAGATGGATGTATCAGATATTTTTTACCTTAATAGGTTCTATTTTACCACCTTTCTTGTACTTCATTTGCAGCCAACATGTGTCTTTTATTTAGGCCTTAGGTGATGCACCTACTTTTCCATTCAAATTATTTCTTGTGGGCTTGGGAAGATTGGGCCTTGTTTGTCCATTTCTCCCTTATTTTTCTATTCATCTTGGGCCAGATATTGGTGGTGTACTTGGCCTAATAACATGGTCAAAAGTGTCTTATTAGGTGATGCACCTACTTGGTCCTTTGGCTTGTCAATAAGTCAAAGTAGGTGATGAACCTACTTGTCACCTACTAGCTTAGTGAAGTCAAGCAAGCACCTCAATATTTTATTACATTCTAGACCTTAATACCTTTAACTTAACTTAAAAGCAAGCATCTCAATATTTTTTTACATTCTAGACCTTAATACCTTTAACTTAACTTAAAACTTATGTACACTATGTAAATTTTCAATTCTAGACTCAAATACAACCTTATGATTTCATTGATGTCAACTTAATCGTGTTACATCAAAATCTATGGGCAGATCCCTTTAAACATATTCTATTTTCACTAGTCGCATAGGAAATCGAGTTCATAACTATACCACAAGGCAATTAATAAGTGTTGTATAAATAGAACAAGTACACGTAGAATATGAGGTGTTATATTCTCCCCCTTATGATCATTCGTCCTCGAATGATGGTTTAAGGTGATAGTTTGGTTAACCATGGAATTTCATTTGGAGATTTTCGAGATTTAACATTATAAATAGGACCATGAAAAATCCGTAGACTAATCTAAAACACGCACAAGTCTAGCATGAACTCTCAATAGATATGGTTCATAAAGTAATAATATGATAAATTATACCCCTTTCCCGACCATGTAATTCACTGAATATACCCAATTAGAAGTCATACAAATAAGGGCTTTAATATACCTAAACACAAGACATGCAAATAACATATCAAATGAACAAATGTTAGTAGGATTTATGATCATATAAGGGTACCACATGATCTCCGATCCTTATGTTGATGTCTAGAATGAGGAGGGGTATTTAGGATCTCCTACTATCTTATGTTCCAAGTATCTTATGTTATATTATATTCCTTCCTCAATACTTCAATGGGGGTTTGTACATTTTGAGTTTAGCGTCCAGGCCTTAACAATCAAGAATAACTATAGTATCTCCCAAAAATTTTGTATATGGAATGGACACATAAAATCATAGGCCTAACCGATCGACGCACTACTTTCCCTTCTCTTTTATCTCTTGACGCTTTTCAGAGGCGAGTTTTATAAGAATGCATAGCTTTTAATATAAACTCTAAAGTTTTATGCTGCACCGTTGAATAAAGCATTATACTAAGTCATTTATCTAAGATTGTGATAAATTTTACATTTATGCGCAACCTTTTCTGGTAAAAGTCATCACTACATCATGATACAAGGAAACATTTTTTCAAAATTTTCAAAACTCTAGGTCAATAAGCACATACGGGCATAGAATACGCATAAATAAGCCACATTGAGGATGACACATAGGCAGACTAGTACAAAAATAGAGCACAAAATATATGGGCATTAAGCTATAGAAATATGTGGTGTACACACGCATATGAACTAGGGTAGTGTGTGAGCGAATGAGCTATAAGGAAAATGTAGGAAATGGACTAGATGAGCACATGATGCTTGAGTAATAAAGCTAGGAAATATAATATATAGCAAGTAGACTATAAGACATGTAGACACAAAAGAAAATGAACTACAAAACACAAATCATATTAAGCAAGTATGTTATATAGCATGGATAGGTGTACTAACATCTCAATGAGTACATATATGAAATATGAGCAAGTGAGCATATGACACATGGGCAATAAATCTATAAGGTCTGTAATGCTTATGCAGGTAAGCTACGAGTCATGTAAAATATATAGAAGTGGTCATATGGTCAATTATCTTGCAGTTCCTGCACAATATGGACAAGTGACACGAGGAAGGTAGCCAGTGCAATAAATAACATGTAGGGAAAAGGTCCTACAAAAACATATAGCAATACACAAGGGCACTATACAAAGCGGACAACACTTACATGAAAGTATTCTACGACATTAGGTAACCTGTGAGAAAGTAATCCACAAAGGGAAAATGACATACAAATAGATAAATTATAGAACATGCATCATGTATAATTCTATAACATACCATCTTTGAAAACTATGAGATATCCTATAGAACCACTCTATCATTATAAGGGTAAAAACACTATCTTAAGATTAAAGTCATGGGTGGGATACTTCTGCTCATATTTCTTACTCACCTCAAAGCACATAAAATTGAGTTTCCCATCTACTCTCTTCAATATCCTAAGAATCCTTATAGGTGTTCTGCTATTGGGACTTGTCTTCTCAATATAAATACGATACTTAAGATAGAAAAGAAAATCCTTAATAGTTCATCCTTTGGAGTAGGAGGCTGAGGTCAACTTTTCCTTCATTACTAGCTTTTGTCACATCACACTCAATGTCTTGTGTCTTTTGAAGGTCATAATAGAAACAGTGAATCTTGAACGTACCATACAACATGAACTCTAATAACATGTAAATGTCATGTACCTATAAAGTTTTATCATGATTCATAAAATCTTACAGTTAGCCCCTTTGGGCTTAACTAGTAGGTTTGTCCATACTAGTATATTTTTTTTAAATAAACAACAGAGGGTGCTCATGCAAGATAATAAATAATAATAAATAGCATATAATCAATTTTTCCTCTCCCTTAAATGGACTATGACTGATGAATTACTATTGGAAAATATTAAATGAACCCTGTAGGAGCTCTATACATGTGGATGATACTCTACTTTTCTTTTATACTAATGATGTAGATGAACTAGGTCCATGTATATTTCTTTCTAGGTAACCTTTATATTCCTCTCTTTTTTTTTTATTATCAAGACAAAATATCAAGACTTGAATCAATACAAAAATGACTTCTGTGTCAACAAAGGTTCACAAATTTGTTCCAGGGTACACCATTATAACTCATTAGGATTAAAGAGTTGCTACCTTTTTATTGCCTTATACACTTAGCAACCTCTCTTTTATAATCACCTATCTCACTCCTCTATAGAATCCTCACATCCCCCTGCTCATATGTTTAGGGAATTTGACATATCTCACTCTAATGAGATGTTCTACATTCATATTCGATTGTGTAATTCAAGCTTCATTCCCACATGCTTCCTATCTAACAAGTACCTTTTACTCGAAACTAGTAGCTTCATGTACTAGATAACATTATCTACAACCTGAGTAGTCACAACTTAGGTCTAACCAATCAATTTTTTTCCTTTTGTTAACCTTACCCTTTAGTCACATACTAATCCTCCATAACCAAAAGATAGATCATAATAGGAACTACCATACATATATCATTTGCAGAAATTAGCACACTTATCCTTGAGTTTATAACCATGAAAAGAATACAAATGTTATTAGTCCTTATGTGGGGTTGTTGCCACATACCATATAAAAGACAAATAGTAGAATATTTGGGATGATATATGGTGAGAATTTGGGCCTTGTCAGCTAATTAGGGGTATCTCTAACACTATTGCACTAATACATTCACTTATTAGATTGTGCCACTATCTTCTTCGGACTAAAAAAAACTGGTTCAACAAAACCAATTTCCAGAACACGTGTAACGCTGAAAATTCTATGTATATCACAGACTAAGACCAAGTGTCCTCTATAGGAATAGATCATATCAATATGGAGGAAATATAGAAATCAAGAATTGGATACATCCCCCTAAGAGGATGTGCTTAGAAATGCTACAACTCATATATGGAACTAGGTAACCCATCATTTCTAAACATACGGAAAACCTGTTTCTTTCTCAATTGATGGTCGAATATAACAATCTCAATGTAGTCTAAGTTTTAATAAATTTTTATATTTTAGCTACTATTAACCTTAACCATCGTAAGCATAATATCAATAGAATGATAAGGTGTAAGTGGAAATTGACTTCTTAACTTCGCTCTATCGCACGATCTAGATTATGAAGAAAGGTAACATTTCCTAAATGTTCATGTAGAACCATAATGATAAATGTGGTGCACAGCACATTCATAAGTAAGGTCTACTAGATAAGACTTTGTAGATTCCCTAGGACAAACTGCTCTGATACCACTTTTGTCATACCCCAACAATAGGTGAGGCGGACAAGTACTATATGAATATATGTTTTACTAGTCACAGTAAAATACTACTATGAAGATATTTTACTAATGAGAAACTTTGTATACAACACATGTTGACTAGATGACATATATGATGGACTAGACAATTGAAGCAAGTTGACAAGATTTGGGCAAATCATACATCCAACATATAAACATATGTACCATGTGTAATTTAGGATCACTTTGATTTATATAAGGAAATATGTGTCAGGGGTACTTTGACGATTAAATAAGTTTAAACCATGCATGCTAACATTTCGTAGAGTAAACCCATACATTTAGTAACAAACTTATATTAGAGTGCTCACTTTAATGTTCTAGGGAGTAGGAACTATAAATATGGACCAGTCACTAACAAGGGCACTTAGAAAGCTTACTTTTTGTAATGAAAGCTTTGAATTCATGCCAACGAAATAGGAAATCAAATAGCCTTACATACCTCAATTCGCAGTTCGTACAGCTTACGAAGTGTCAACCTATCCTTTAACGTATTTGTCTTCATCTACAACAACCAATCATTAACAGCAGCTTACGAACCAACTCGTGATATTTCAACTCATCATGAAAGTATCCATCCCGTAATCTTCCTAATTAATTGTCTTCTTTCACAAATTCTGTCCATTAAAGACATTTATATGAAACAACCTTCCATTTCAAAGGGCAGTGAGATTACCAAAATTTTAATTTAATGGTGTATCACCAAAGCATATAAATCAGCCCTCTACAGTTTTCCACATTAACTCTCTAAGTACATCCATCACCTCCCATACACAAATCAATACATTAGCAGTCCTCAACACTAAAAAATAATTAAAAGACTTTATGTCTGGAATTCTCAAATAAACTACTAATTAAATGTTGTGGCTGCGCCCTTACCTTGGCTATCTAAATCTGTTATTCTTCTTCAATTACTGTTTTTGTACCTTCTCTTAATCTTTGGAAGAGAGTGGCAGAACCTTGGCTTCCAACACGTATAGCTATCTCTAGCTCACTCCCTTTGAAGAACTATCCAATATACTTGAAACAGTAGAGGAGAGAAGGTGATCGTGTGGCTGATTTGGAAGAAACAAGGTGAAAAATAGTTAGAACCTTAGTGGAAAAATTTGGTGGCTGCTTCATCTTGAGAGATATATATATATATATATGAACTTGAGAGCTTAAAATTTAGATAAGAGAAAAATGAGATTGTTGTATCAGATTTTCTTTTACCTTAATAGGTTCTATTTGCCACCTTTCTTGTACTTCATTTGCTGTCAACCTGTATCTTTAGTTTACGCCACAATTTAAGTAGGTGATGCACCTACTTTTCCATTCAAATTATTTCTTGTGGGCTTGGAAAGATTGGGCCTTGGTTTTCCATTTCTCCCTTATTTTTCTATTCAATTTGGACCAGATATTGGTGGTGTACTTGGCCTAATAACATGGTCAAAAGTGTCTTATTAGGTGATGCACCTACTTGGTCCTTTGGCTGGATAATAAGTTAAAGTAGGTGATGCACCTACTTGTCACCTATTAGCTTAGTGAAGTCAAGCAAGCCCCTCAATATTTTATTATATTTCTAGACCTTAATACCTTTAACTTAACTTAAAACTTATATACAGTATGTCAATTTTCAATTCTAGTCTCAAATACCACCTTATGATTTTAACTTTAAGTACTTTATCGTAGTCAACTTAATTGTGTCACATCAAAATCTATGGGCAGTTCACTTTAAACCTGTTATGTTTTCACTAGTCGCATAGGAACCGATTTTATAAATATAGCACAAGACAATTTATAAGTGTTGTATAAAATTAGAACAAGTACACATAGAATACAGGGTTTTACAAGGTCATAAAATAATTTGCAAGTTTTACATCATAATCTTTGAAGTAGTCTTGTCGTCTTTATCCTTTGCTGACCTTCTCGTTGCTTCATGTTCACCTTCTCCTTCCATAAAAATGTTTGGACTTGGAGATACACTTTCTACCTATTGATTACTAGGTGCTGGACCATTCACTTAAGGAAATAATAACTCTAAATTATCTTGATCATCTCCAAGAACTACAACCCTTTGAGCAAAAAATAAGGATGACACTTCATAAAATAACACGTCCCGAGAAATGGTAAACTTATTTGTCTTTAGATTCATGCATCTCCAACCCTTCCTATAAGAATGATAGACAAAAATACACATTTTCTTGCTTTCGGATCAAGTTTGGTTCTATTAGTTATGGGAACATGAACGTAACACAAAAAAACCAAAAACTCAAAAACAGTAAAGATTTCGTTTCTAACTATATAGAATTTCGAAAGGGGATTTTTGTGTTCCTAGCAGAGGAGAAAACCTATTTACCACATGAAATCCATATTGAATAGATCCAACCCAAAGATCTTGAGGAAAACTCTTGTCATGCAACCATGAAAGACAAATTGAAGTAAGACACACAAGTTTTCTTTCTGCAACTCCATTCTGTTGAGGTGTATCTGCACATGTCATTTGAAGAACAATTATATTATCATGAAAGTACTGAAAGAAGTCATCTGACATATATTCTCCGTCATTATCTCTACGAAAAATTTCTATCTTCTTCTCTAACTCATTCCAAACAACACCTTTGAACTCCATAAACTTGGATAATGCTTCACTCTTTTCTGAAAAAATTTTACCCAAGTGAACCTTGAGTGATCATCCACCAACACCATAACATAGAAATGCCCTCTATAACTTGGTGTTCTTGGTTGTCCCACAAAATTTGTATGAACCAATTCAAACATCGTGGTTCTCTGATTTGATGACCTTTTGAAAGGAAGACAATCAATGAAATATTCCATATTGGAAACCTTGACAAATCACATCTTCACGTACGATCTTCAAAGTTTGCAGGCCATCTACCAATTTATTAGAAGAGATCTGTTGCAACATTTGATAGCCTACATCATATAACCTGTCATTCCAAATTGCTACATTATCAATTTGGCTTATTTTCTTTACATAAGTTTCATCACCTGACATAATAAACAAAGAGCTTTTCTTTTTTCCATTAAAAATAACATCATCAAAATTCTTATTTTACATTTACAAGAATATTCACATCATTAGGACTACACAATACATAGTTTCCAGAATCAGTAATTTGAGGAACTCAAACTAGATTTTTCCTAAAACCTGGAACAAGATAAACATCCTGCAATTTGACACCTTTGGATTTGTCACCAACAACTTCATTCTTCACAACACCTTCTTTTGCTACTGGATATGTCGAGTTTTAGCTGTGATAATATCTCAATCTCCATGATGATCTCGCATCTCCGATAATATAGAATCATCTCAGCAATATGATGTGATAACTCTGAATAATTAATCCACTCTTCTCTCTTATTATTGTTGGCATAATTGACAAAATCTTGTGATAACTTTTGTTTAACAACTTTGATGCTAACACATCGTTCCCGTTTCATTTGTCCATCTCCTTCGTTGGTACACACGACATTGTCTTTAAAATGTTTTCCTCGACAATTTTCTAGATCTGCCCAATTTTTCCACATCTGTAGCACTTTTTAGTGTTGTGCAGATTTCCACCTTTTTCTGTTCTTGTCTCTTCCTCTTTATTTTGTTCCAAGTTGATGCATTCTTCTTGTTTGGCTTTACTTTAGAAAATAGAACATTATCATATTCAACGTTCTTAGCCATTTGTTTAGATAATGCTTCTTGATTAGAAATCATGTTCTCCAATTTTTCAACACATGGTTGTTGCGACCATCCTTGAACGAAAGTAGCAAAAAGGACCGTATTCCTTTTCCAATCGACGAATAAGATAGAGTCGTAGCAGTGACTCGCTAATCTTATCTTCTCTACCAATCTCTGATGTTTGAACACAAATACTTTTAACTAGCAAGATGTAATCTGAGGTTGACATACCTCCCTGTTGAAACATTGCCAACTCATTTTCAAAAAGTTATAGCCTTGCTATATTTTTCTTGGTAAACAGTCTTTCGAGCGTGTCGCAAACTTCTTCTGGAGAGCTAACATCACAAACATGATCAATAAACTCCTTACTAATAGAATTTGAAAGAGGGTCGATTTATGTTTACCGAATGCCACCATAGGCAGTCTTGCTAACGTCTGCAACACTCAGCCTAACTTACTCACACAGATTTGACTAAGTATAGAAATACTTAAGTAGCAAAATTAAACAGCGAACAGAATGTACAGGAACTCGTACTAACCTTTATTAATCTTATAATTAATACAAAGTGAAGGCTTCATGGATTTATCTAAGGCCAGAATCACTCTCCATGGCCTTAAAAGAAATTTCCACCTTTATAAAATTTTTACACATGGCAGTTACATACGGCAGTTACTAATGACACCTGACCGATACTTCTCATTATAGGATTCAAACTAAAGTTTGCAACAGCTATATTTCTAACAGATAGAATCTAATTCAAATTACATCCTTATTCACACAAAATATTAATATTCTAACACATAGAATATTTCAGGCTACATTCCAACACTTAGAATATTTCAGCCAGCTTCCAATACTTAGAATATTTCAGCTGCCCTCCAACACTTAGTTTTATTTTAGCAATTCACGTGAACTGACTCTGTTTTTGCCATCGTCAAGTCTTCACAGCTATGCCTTGTAAATCCAACACGCTGCCTTGCCAATGACTCCAGCCTGCTAGTAAGCCTTGCATGTTCAAGTTGCTTTGCCAACACCCAAGCACCTTGAACCTGTGTTGCACTGTTTTGCCCCCATTCATATCAAGACCAACGCCCAAGTCCTTGACATGTATGCACGTAGTTAGATGAAGTAGTTTACGGGCCTAAAGACCAACCGCACCACTTGAACTCGATGTCCTCATCGAGACTGCTTTAAGATAGTCCTCGATTGGAGCATCAAACTGCCATAAGTCTTTCGCCTTCTCCCAAACTTCATCTACTGTACTCTTGCCTTTCCAATGAACCAAGAATTCTGTCTTAGTATTCTTCTTACTTGTGCCCGAAACTCGGTGATCAAGGATCTTCTCAATTTCAGCATCATACTGTGTAGGTACTGATGGAGGAGCCCTTTTAGACCTGTTTCTGTCCGGATCATCTGCATCTGCAAAGTAAGGTTTCAAGAAACTCACAAGGAAAGTGTGTTTAATTTTCAACCTTTCTGGTAGCTTTAATCTATAAGAAACTTCACCTACTCGTTTCACCACTTCGAATGGACCAGCATATTTATCAATCAAACCCCGATATCTATTCTTACTTACAATCTGTTTCCAGATTTATGGAGTAAATTTTTGTAACACTTTGTCACCCACATTGAACTCAACTGAGTGACGATGTTGATCAGCATACTCCTTCTTGCGCCGCTGAGCCTTGCGCAAGCTATCCTGTGCTTCATATAACATTTCAAGTCTGTCCCTTGCAAGCCTGTATGCTGCTGGACACCTTCCCTGATTTTTAGATTTGGCAACATCTAGTGGCGTCATGGGCTACTTGCCTAAAACAATTTCAAAAGGGCTCATTTCTGTTGTACACGACTTGTGCAGATTATAGAAGAACTTCGTAGTGTCTAACAATGCCACCCAATTCAGTTGACTTGTTGTCACATAGTGCCTCTAGTATTCTTCCAACAAGTGATTAATTCTTTCCGTCTTCCCATCTGTTTGTGGATGATTCGCAGTATAAAATTTTAACACAGTTCCCTTTATATTGAACAAAGTTGTCTAAAACCTTCCAGTGAACCTTGTATCTCTATCACTCACGATGTCAGCCGGAACACCAAAATACTTAACCACATATTTGTAGAACAAATCAGCGGCAACTTCAGCTGAACATAATTCAGGTGCAGCAATAAAAACAGAATATTTCGAAAACCTGTCAACTACCACCATGATAGATGCTTTGCTATCTACCTTAGGGAATCCAGAAATGAAATCCATGCTTACCGATAGCCACGGCCTTTCAGGAACCGGCAAAGGTTGCATCAACTCTTCGTTCTTACGTTCAGTCTTGTCAACTTGACAAACATGACAAGTCCTGACGTATTCCTCTATATCGTCTTCCATTTTTTGCCAAACGAGACAGTAGAGCTAACATCCTTTCAACACCTGGATGTCCAGCCCAATAAGAATCATGCACCTCTTTCATTGAGTCTTTGCGCAATCCACCCTGATATGGTACAATGATCCTCCCCCTTTTAAAATGGAGCAGATCGTCCTCGATCCAATACCGTCTCATTGTGCCATCTTGCACTTGACCCATCCATTGAACATACAATGAATCATTTGCAGCACACATCCTGATTCTATTATAGAAATCAGTTTCAAGTTTTGAAATTGAATATACTGCAACAAATACTTCTTTTCTACTCAGCGCATCATCAAGCTGGTTGTGTATTCCTGGCTTATGTTCAAACACGAAATCGTATTCTGCCAGAAATTCTTGCCATCGTGCTTGTTTAGGACTCAACTTTTTCTATGTCTTGAAAAATGTATTTGCTACATTATCAGTTCTTACTACAAATCGAGTACCTAGGAGAAAAACTCTCCAATCCTACAGACAGTGTACCATAGCAACCATCTCTTTTTCATGTGTTGAGTATAACTGTTCAGCATCATTCAATTTCCTACTTTCAAAGGCCACAGGATGACCTTCCTGCACTAATACGCCCCCAATTGCTTTGTTCGACGCATCAGTGTGCACTTCAAATGGTAACTCAAAATCATGCAATTTGAGTATTGGTTCAGATGCAATAGCTTTCTTCAAATTCTGAAATGCCTCATCACATCGTTCAGACCAAACCCATTTTGTATCTTTCTTCAACAAGTCTGTTAAAGCTGCTTCCCTTTTTGAGTAACCAGCAATGAATTTTCTGTAATAGTTATCCAACCCAAGAAACGACCTCAAATCCTTCACATGACGAGGTGCCTCCCAATCAACAATGGCTTGCACTTTCTTAGGATCCATTCAAACTTGGTTTTTACTAACAAGATCCCCAAAAATTTTATCTCCTGTTGAGCAAACTCACACTTTTCCATTTTAACATAAAGTGAGTATTTTCTCAACTGAGACAGAACAAAACTTAAGTGATTAACATGTTCTTCCAATGTTCGACTATACATGACAATATCATCCAGATAGACAACAAAAAAGTCATCAAGATAGTTAAACAGTACACTGTTCATTAAGTTGCAAAATGTTGCCGGAGCATTAGTTAGCCCAAATAGCATTACAAGGAATTCATATGAACCATATCTAGTTACACATGTTATTTTTGGTTCATCACCTTATGCTATTCTAACCTGCCAGTAGCCTGCCGTAACATCAAGTTTTGTGAACCAGCATGCTTTACTCAACTTGTTCATCAAATCCTGCACCAATGGAACCGGATACTTATTCTTTGAAGTTGCCTTGTTCAGCGCCCTGTAGTCCACACACATTCTCATCGTCCCGTCCTATTTCTTTTGAAATAAAATACGGGCACCATATGGAGCCTTAGATGGTTGAATCAATCCAGCATCCGACAATTTTTTCAATTTTTTACGCAATTCAGCCAATTCCATAGGAGCCATACGATAAGGAGCCTGTGCAGGAGCAACCATACAAGGCAACAACTCTATTTTATGATCGATAGCCCTCCTTGGTGGTAAATTCTTCGGTAATTCAGGCATCATAACTTCAGCATACTGTTTAAGCAACTTGGCAACACAATCAGGCACTTCTATCTTAACATCAGGTTTTACTTCAACCAACGCGGCAAGTATAGTGTCATCACCTCTCTTCATCCCTTTGTCGATTGACATAGCAGACAAGAACATTCCCTTGTCTTTCTTCTTTGCAACTTTATTAACATTCCCAAATGGATGAACTCCTTTAAGAAATCCAACATTTCTTCCATTCATGACCATCACTCTATCTAAGTGAGGAAACGGAACAAACTGGAATTTTCTTAGAAAATCAATCCCACGTATGATGTCAAATTCACCAAGCGGCATCACCAACAAATTATGTCTTCCCACCCAACTTTCAGTCGAAGTAGACACTCCATAAGCCATACCCAGAATGTCCTGTGCCTTAGCATTGACTGTTTTGACGTAGGAAGGGCTTTTAGACAACTTCAGCCCCAATTTCGTAGCAATTTTCACATCTATAAACGTATGAGTGGCTCCTGTATCAACCATTGCCATCACACGTTGTTCTTTAACTGTCATTTCTATATAAATTAAGGAAGCATGCGGATTTGATGTACTAGACGTTTCTCCAACATTATTAACCCACATAATATGGTTGAAGGACAATCCCAAAGGATTTTCCATTGCATCCATAATTTCTTCATCTTCCTCCCTTTCATTCATATTTCCAGCAAGCAAAGTGTTTAATTTTTCCCGGTATGGACAAGACTTAGCCAAATGAGGACCACCACAAGTCCAACATCCCTTAGAATTACCATCTTTGTTGTTTGGTCTGTCTTTACAATCCTTTATTTGTGCCTTTCCTTTGTCGTTTGTACTGTCCTTACGACTATCCTTTTTCCATTCCCCTTTCTTATCACTCTTTTTCTTCGTTTTTGATGTAGAGGGAACATGATTCTAAGTATTGGAAGCTGGCTGAAATATTCTAAGTGTGTCTCTGAGATTTCGGGCATAGGTTGAAGGGGTACTTGTGCGTTTTCCCAATAAACTATATTGGAAATTGTAAAATCATAATATTTCAGTTATTGTTTGTATATACTTTAAGGGATGATAAGCAATTCTTTATCAGGATACAACAAAGCCTGAAAAAACACAACTTTTTGTAGCTCCCTTTCTTAACAAACAGAAGGTTTTTTCTAATTATTTTATACTCCCTTTACTAACAAACAAAACTTCTTGTTTCTCTCTTTTTGAACAGGCAAACGTTCTGTTGTTCTCTTTTACTATGATGATAGCACCACCACCACCCCTATAATTTTTGGTAAACCTTAACTTATAAAGAGGATTCAACATTTCCTTCAAAGTTGGGTTTTTCCTGTCAACAACTTCATTAGATTGAGATGAGAATGTGCAGTAATTTGATGGATGATTCCATTATCCAAATATATTTCTGTAAAGGAAGATTCATATTCTCCACATCTACCACTTCTAATCATGACAATCTTTTTATCCAACTGATTTTCAACTTCAGTTTCATATTGACTATATGTTTCTATTACTTCATCCTTAACATTCAACAAATAAACATATAAATATCTTGTGCAATTGTCAATAACATTTATGAAACATTTCCCACCACGAGGTATTAAAATTCCTTTCAACAACACATACTTGACATTTTGATTTATTGCACTAGAGGTAAGGCAAAACTTCTAAGTTGATCAGTCTTTTCAAGAATATGTAATTGACATATCTCGAACATTTATGTCACAAACAATATGATTCAAGCAAGTAAGAACAAACAGAAATACTAGTTTGAAAAGACCTTCTGTATTGTAACATTTTCCCACAAATATTTTGTTCTTAACTCTTTTCTTATAATTCTTTCAAATATAGACATTGTTTCAGAGTCAACACCTTGTCATATGTCCTTTCCAGAAGGACCTTTCCATAACATTCAATTTGTTATAGAATTACGCATGATCATAGTCTCATCGGCCCAATGAGGGCGATATGAC
This sequence comes from Solanum pennellii, assembly GCF_001406875.1. Taxonomy (NCBI): domain Eukaryota; kingdom Viridiplantae; phylum Streptophyta; class Magnoliopsida; order Solanales; family Solanaceae; genus Solanum; species Solanum pennellii. The sequence continues at coordinate 14,825,733 of NC_028641.1, read as the reverse complement.
CATAATGTTTGTTTTACAACACAAAGATAACATATAACTTTTCACCAACGTTCATGTCAATACAAAAATAAATTATTTTAATAGACATATCTTTCCACGGAAAATCACATTTTTTAAGTGAAATTTTTTCATCAAGAAATACAATTCTTTTGAACGAGTATTATAATTTTGTAGTTTTATACTACTCATATTATATACTAGTAAAGAGAGACTCAACAACCACAATATCAAATATACTCGAAGAATTTGTTCCCACATTTTAAATATGTTCTAAATATAATTTTCAAGTATTTGAAATTATTCTCTACATATATTTTTAATGCTTTCAAATTGTTTATTATCAAATACACATTGGCAACATGAAGCCTTCTTTTGGAAATTTAATCCATAGAAACACCCATTATAGGCACAAAAATCACTAATTTTATGTCACTAGTGTTCTTTTTCCCTTTTTGTTACAATTAGATAGACCATTTGGTGAAGTTTCTATATTCTTCGAACTAATGCACAATTTGATTTGTTCATGAAGTTCTTATATTTTTCATACGAATGGAGTAAAAAAGATTTGAAGATATTTAGTCTCCATAAGTGAAACACAATCAAATTCACATGGAGTAGAAAACTACGAATGTTTTTTTTTCTCTAAAGATAATGCATATTAATAATAATAAAGACATATCCTGAGATCATCACATAATAACCACATTTCCTGACATTTACGAAATAAATGTCATAATTTATAATGGCTAGAAAAAGAAAATAATGATCAAGGGAAAAGATAGAACCTCATTTTTACTCGCATTGAATCAGCAATGATTCCAAGCAAGTCACTTTTCTTTCTATTTTTTTGTTATTTCTCAGTTTCCATCATATTCTTATTTTTCGGAAGAAGACATTTAATTTAAACAAGAAACTAAACTCATGTTCAAATATTGTTAGGAGACACCACTTAATTGTGTGCATGCATGATGTGATTTTGTATATAATTGTGATAAAATAAGCATGATGAAGCTATTGAATCCCAAATCTTGAAAAACCCTAATCTACTTTGTTAATGAGATTGATGATGCCTTGGTATAAAAGAAGGCTTGATGAACTAAAGTAATGGGGTTGATGATGCCTTGGTATAAA
>NC_028641.1:14797914-14816918 GCF_001406875.1 Solanum pennellii | reverse complement strand
TTATTGAATTGTCTTTTTATTAATGAGTTTAAGTCTTCCGCATTACTTTCTGTTGATATTAAATTGAAATGTTAAGGTTTAGATTGGTTGGTTCGCTCACATAGGAGGGTAAGTGTGGGTGCCAGTCGCGGCTCGGTTTTGGGTCGTGACATTTCTGCAATAAATTACTTTATGAGCTGGTGAAAATTAAACAAATCCTGAAATATGTAAAGACAACAATGCATTAGATTAAACGACTTGTAAAATACAAAATATCTACAAATTAAACTAAAAATAATAACACAAATTTAAAATTTTAGTATGGATCGTCAAGCTCACATAACAAAAAATAATCTTTATATTTAAAAGGGATAATGCACAAGTACTCCCTCAACCTATGCCCGAACTCAGAGACACGCTTATACTATACTAAGGTCCTATTACCCCCCTAAACTTATTTTATTAATAATTTTCTACCCCTTATCGGCTTACGTGGCACTATCTTTTAGGTCCAACAATGGTTGACTTTTTTTTTCAAGCTAGTGCCACGTAGGCCGAAAAGGGTAGAGAATTACTTATAAAATAAGTTCAGGGGGGGTAATAGGACCTTAGTATAGTATAAGTGTGTCTCTGGAATTTCGGGCATAGGTTGAGGGGGTGGGTACCTGTGCATTTTCCCTATTTAAAAATAGTTACTATCTCATATGTGCATAACCTACAAGAAAAAAAAACTAATTAGCAAAACATCAATATTCAAATTCACAAAAATTACCTGAAAATGAGGTTAAAAAAATTAGAGACAAAAGGGAAAACGAAGAGGGTGACAGAAAGGCATTGGGTTAAAGGGGAAAAGGATAAAGAAATTATTGTATGTTAGTGTTACGTGGGAAGGGGGTGGTTATTTGGTTGGTTTGAGAGATTTTAGGGAATTAGAGGGAAAGTTTTATTTTTAAGGTTATTTTTGATGTTTTGGAGTGAAGATATTAAAATTTTTTTTGATGCACAGAAAAAGTTTCTTTTTAATGTTTATTAGTAATTAATAATAATTAAATAAAATATTTTATCATAAAAAGTGTACTATTACTGCAAATACGAAAGCTTAAATTAAGTTAATGCAATCATAAATAATAATTTATGAATATGACTATATAAGATATTTAATCACTAAGTAATACAAATATCTATTTAAATTAAAGTATTACCATGTAAGATAAAATGTTGAAGCGAAATTGATTATACAAAGTTCAAAAGATATTCAAGTCTATCTTTATAGATTATAACAAATTATGATCCGATTTGAAACGAAGAAGAAGCAGCTCAAACTACATATTCATATACTTAATACTCCTTAAAGGGTATCTAAAAGTAATTAAAAAAAACAATTAGAAACCCCACCCTCAACTCACTAGTAAAATAAAATAATATCTAGTTAAAAATTAAAACTATGAAAAAGGGATACTGGATAGTCTTGTATTGTCTCTTTTATTTCTGTATTATGGTTAATAACCGAATAACAAATCAAACCAAACTGTAATCGATAACGAACCGATAAATATATATTATATTTTATTTGATTTGATTTGATAATTTTAAAACCAAATAAGCTGTTTTGGTTTTGATTCTGACCAATAATCTATCCAAACCGACCTGTGAACACCCCTAATGTTGTTTTAGGGGTGTAAACGGGTCGATTTGAATCGGTTATTAGTCAAAACCTAAATCAAAATAACTTCATCGATTTTAAAAATATCAAAACCAAATCAAACCAACTATAATTTACATTATTTATCAGTTTGGTGGTTATCAGTTTCACTTTGGTTTGGTTTGGTTATTTAGTTATTACCATATACAAAAAAAAGACGTACAGTTTATTCAAAATGTGGAAAACAATTCATTCAAAATAAAAAATAGTTAGAATGACTTATATTATTGGACTTTTGATCACAAAATTTACTATCAATAAAGCTTTATAATTCTCAATATTGGACTAGAAGGAAGACAGAATAACATTTTCAATCCACAGAGAATTGTCATAGACACTCATATACATGAAATCAATAAGATAAATGTTTTATCTTGAAAAATTTTTCTTTCAATGAGTAAATTATAATGAAATATATATATATATATATATATATATATATATATATATATATATACATATATGTATATATATATGAATAATATATTAAGTATGTATATCAATAACATATATGTATATAATTCATTTATTCTGTTATTTTTTCGTTTTTTCAAATAAAATCATAATCAAACCAAATATTATCGGTTTTCAAAAATTTAAAACCATACCAAGACAAACTCAAATAAAATCAGTTTTAATTTATCGGCTATGTTTGATTTTTCATTTTGGATCGTTTTTATCAAAATTGTGAACACCTATACTTCAAACTATGAAAAAGGGATACTGGAGAGTCTTGTTTCATGTAAATTGGAAAATATAGAATCAAGGATCATATGATGAATTTCAAGAAGACCCAAGAAACTGTTACCCAACTTTGAATTCTCAAGAAAATAAAATAAGCAAGAAAAAAGCAAAGACAAACAAGAAAAATGAGGCAAGATTTTTTTTTTTGGTTTTCTTTACCTCTTTGCGATCATCCATTATGTAGAAATTGAAGAGTGAGAGAATATTTGTTAAATAAAATGAAAAAAAATAATGAGAAACATTAGGATCATCCATTTTTTATATTTTGTGGAGAAGGATTGTTGTGCATCAATTTTTATTTTTTTTTAAAAATCTAACCTTATAAAACTCACCTTCTAGGCACAATTGTACTACACTTCAACTACATTAGGATCTTTTTCCGTGCTAGCTGAATTTGTAGAGAACAACAATATACAATAAATATAAATCATTTGTAACAACAATACACAATAAATATAACAAAAATATTAATACTCTTTTCAATTCGTTCGAGATTATCCAAATTTTCTTAACACTAACAGGTTGTTTTAAATTTTCAAATCGTAGCCAATCATGAAGATAGACAAAAAAAATGCACCAATTTAGGAGTCAATGAACTCCTAATTGCATTAAAAAGACTTCTTCCCATACCAAATACAGAGTCATATGTAACACTTGAGATTGGAACAACTAATACATCACATGCCATAACTAACACTTACTCAAACATCATTATAAGTTCATAACCAACTGATTCAAGGTCGTAACGAGGATCCAAAAAATATGAAACAAGAATTATATTTTTTGTTTTTGTTGGATCACCCAAATACTTATCAAAATTTTCTTTCATCTTCGTTGCGATATCACTTAAATCTGTATATTCACTTCCAATTGTTTGCATCCTCGTTTTTATAACTAAGGTGAAACGTCAAGTGACTCAAAAAAATGATAATAACTCAATCAAAATATATTTAAAAAATCTTTAAAAAAGATTTAAGATTCCACGCTTAATTTTAGAAATAACCAGCAAACCAATTAATTAGTTAATTAGAATATAGCCAACGAAACCAATATATTCTTTGTAAGAGCTCAAGTTACTTTGAGGGGAATTAGCACCCTTCAGAATTCACAATTGTGAGTCCAGGCTAAACTCAGTTTTTTTAAAAACAAATTGATAAGGAGAAAAAATAAAGTACAAATATAAGAAACATAAAATAGATACAAATATTATATTAAATAATAATATGAAAAATAACATAATATTTTCCTGTCATGAAAAAATATTCATTAAAAATACTATTCAGATGTGTTTCGGGTATCTTCCTTGGAAAGCAACTCTAGGTACTTGTATAACACACTTAGTAAAAATATTGTCTATGATTTAATATGAATAAAATAAATATAAAAAAATAATAGTTAAGCAAAATAAAATTCATCTTATAAACAAGAAAGGCTTGAAAATCAAAGATGATTTATCTATCGTCCAATTTCAACATATAATATATATGAGTATAAATTAAAATTTTCAACTTTTAAAAAATAGGGAGGCCTCGGAAACCATCGATGAAAGATTTTTCAATGGCAAATTTTAATATATAACTTAAATAGAATTACTAAAAAAAATATAAAAGACAAAGTTATTGAAATATGAATTACCTAAAAACAATAATTACATGACAACCGAAGTAAATTTATTATCTAATGCTTAAAGGTAAACATAGAAGTAAAGAATTAATGTAAAATTGTTCTTAACAATAATCACTAAAAGTAAATTTATTATGTAATACATAAAGTCAAATAGAGAAGTAATAAATTAATGAAAAATAGTCTTAAAAACAATAACTAACAATGGAAAATTAATAATCAAACAAAGTAGGTTAACAAACGTGGGAGAAAACATAAACTGCCATCAAAATTAACCAAAACTAACCATAATAACAAATTATTATTTAATGAACAAAAAGGTTGACTGGAAAAGTTCACCAACACTGGAGAACGACCATAACGACAACAACCATCTAAACTAAAATTATAACACTAAAAAAATGTAATAATGTTTGATCAAACATAACAAAAAAAAGAATATTACTTGTGGAGTTTTAACTTTTCTATCGAGATCTAAAGAGTAGATTAAAGCTTTACTAAAATAACAACAACCTCAGTAAAATTAAACAACACTGCTAAAGTTGTTTGCAAATTATATGAACGACTGCTCAAATAAGATGTTAACACAAGAAACAGATATTTTTTATTGTTTTTGAAAACAACGACACAAGTATTTAAATAAAACTAGGAAACATATAAACCGAGAAAAAAATAGGGCCCCATTTTTGCACTAACTCATTACCTACTAAGTTACTAACATCAACTACTTAGGACTCCTTCAGCTAGTTAACTGGAAATATAAGAAACTCCTAAAAGTACTTCCACTAATAGGACTAAACTTTTGAATCAGTCAACTAAAAAAAATTCTCAAAAATAAAAAATAAAAGAAACACAAGAAAGATCAAAATAGACATCAAAACAAATGACGCCAGAGTAGCAAATCTCACCAGAAAAGGAGAATTGACGAAGACCTGGTTCATTTTTATTAGGTGTTGTTGACCAAAAAACTGAAAAAGAGAAAAAGAATTCATAAAACGGGAGTGGGTAAGAGGGTTGTTTGTTGGTTGGGAGAGCTTGAGCTTGATCGTGTTGGTCGCAATTTTTAGCACAAATGATGTGGAGCAGTGATGCTTTTCTGGTGAGATCTGGTTGTTCGTTTTTCATACACAGAAGTGGCGAAGAGGACAGGATAGGGTTTAGGTGGTGAGATCTGGGGGGTCGTTTGTCGTCCACTGGAGTGGCGAAGAGGACGGAGTGGGGGTTTTGTTTGTAAGATCTGGGGGTTTGCTTGTGTTCACTGGAGTGATGAAGAAGATCTGGGGATTCCTTTGTGTTCATCGGAGTGGTGAAGAGGAAGGGTTGGGGTTTTGGTTGTCAGATAGTGTGTTCCTTTTGCCATTTGTTGGAGTGACAAAGAGGATGGAGAGGGGTTTTCATTTAGGGCGGTATATATGGTTGTATAGTGGAACTATTGTTTGATGTTGTTTGGTGCTCTGGTTCATCGGAGGGTGGAGCTCCTCACGGATAGCATCGTAATAAGGGAGAAAGGAGTGTAAGTCAGTGATTTTGTGTCTCGTAAGAGCTTTGAGCTCATTTGGTTATCGTGTTCTACCGAAACTTGGAGCTCACCTATATGAGTTCTTCTACCGGTGAGAGGTTGTGGTGAGGGAGAAAGCTAGGGTGTGGTTAGTGGTGGAGGCTTTATAGTGGTTTGGTGGTGTCTTGTTTGTTGTCTTCTCCGGATGTAAGGAGAGAAGACGAGTGGTGGTTTTAGTTGTTTTAAAAAACAATAGTGAGTTGATATCTAGGCATGGAGGCGAAATCTTTTCTTAGGACTCCCCTTTTAGAAATTCCTCTCTCCTACCCATCCCCCCCCCCCCCCCAACAAAAAAAACCAAAATATTTCATCAATTATTTACTTCATGATTAAGTAAAGCATTATAAAAGCAATCAAAATTATTGACTATTTAAATTGTGCTAAATTAATATGATCATTAAATATTTATATATGTAATTCATTGGTTGTTTAATGAATTAATAGATTGTGCCCAAATAAGTATAATTAATGGCAATAAAAAATTTAATTCAATGAAAAATGATGGTTTAGAAAATGAAAACAATATTTCATACTCTACTACCTACTGTGGAAAAAATATAAAAAATTGAAATCAATAAAAATTCAAAATAAAATAATTAAAATCATAACATTTTAAAAAATAAGGATAATTATCAATAATCGTATAAAGTAGGAGAAAATATATATTGAACTATTTAAAAAATAAAAATCTAAGTATTAACTCAATATGTTTGTTCAAAATTCAGTTTCAACAACAATCAGTTGATTAAAATAAATAATGATCGCACAAATTTCAAGAAAATGAATATTTGATGTGACATAAACTAATCCTAATATTTTCAAAGTAAGGAGAAAACCGATTTTAAGAAATTGGATAATTCTTTACACGTGCACCCGATATATCACTCCTTACTAGTTCACCTCCAATGGTTCCAACTTTAACAAAAGAATTCTCAATCTTATGTCTTAAGCCAATTTAACAAGAAGCATAATTTAAAAATGTTTTCTCAAATTCAAAAACACTAATTACCATTAGGTGGAGCATAAAGATTTTTGCAATTGAGTTGTTCATCATCACAACTTTATCTTGAAACCTTTTAAACCTTGTAGGAGACTTCCCAACAGATTGCACGACATGTCTATCACGTCTAAAAAAAGAATATTTTTCTTTTAAATTATCCTGAATGATAAGTTTCACAATCTGCGCCGTACACCTCACTTGAATGTGATTACCGTTAATCAAATTAGTTTCCATCTTAGTCAACTTCTTAGAAAATTCTTACAGTCACATCAATTGAGCTGGAATTATCAACTGCGAAAGTGAAGATTTGATTTGTCCTCACGTAAGAACTTAACAAATTGTGAATTTTCTTATGCATAGTTACATTTACTGTTGATCAATGGGCAGTGATACACATGTAATTAATTTGTTGTATGAGGTTGCACCACTTTTGTAAACTCTTATCATATGATATAACACTTCTCTACACTCTCTTTCATTACATTTTCAAAAAACAACAATTACTTCACGCTGACTATCCTCCCGGTTCATCTTTAGGAGTTAGGACTAATAAACAAATATATAATGCGGATGTCACAATGCATGTTGCATTAAAAAGAGTTTCCAAAACGTTTTTGGGATGAGGCACCTAATATGACCATATTTCTCAAAAATCGGCTTCCTACTTAAGCATTACATAATAAAACACCATTCGAGGCATAAATGGATTCAAACCATCACTAAGATTCATTAATGTATTTGGTTGTGTTTGTTTCTTTCATGTGCGACAAGTTAAAAGAGAAAAACTTGACAAGAAGGCGATTCCTAGAATATTTGTGGGTTCTCATCCTCCAAATCCTACAAAAATATATAATCCAAAAACGAGGAAGATGATTTGTAAGAAGAGATATGCCTTTTGCTGAGGAAGAGAAATGGCACTGGAAGGACAATCAGCTTTCAATCAAAGCTTCCGAGGAGTAGGCATCTAATCACTATAAAAATGAATTGGTGGATGATCTTCCAATTATAGGTACAACACTACTCTGATATCTACCAACAAAGTAATTGAGGCATTTTGTGAGCCTGTAGGGCACAATGAATCATTTTAAGATTTGAAAAAATGGAGAAACACCATGGAGGAGGAGATGATAATGATCAAGACAAACAAAACTTGGGAGCTAGTTGACCCGCCAAAAGATAGGAAGGTCATTGGAGTAAGATGGGTGTTTAGAACCAAGCTCAATTCTGATGGTTCTATCGATAAATAAAAGGCTAGGCTTGTTTCAAGGGATATGCCCAAATATTTTGTGTTGATTACTGGGGCACCTTTGAACCAATAGATCGATTAATTACCATTAGATTGTTACTTGCAATAGCAACACAAAAGGGCTGGATATTGTTCCAGCTAGATGTGAATGTACCTTTTTAAATGGTGTACTACTGGAAGATATCAAGGTAGAAAAGCGTAAGGGTTTTTTTGAGCAAGAAAAAGAAGAAAAAGTGCGTCTGATTAAAAAAATCTCTTTATGACTTAAAACAAGTTCCAAGATCTTGATATAGCGTGATTGATGATCACTTGTTGAGTTTTAGGTTTGTACGAAGTGTATCTGAAGTCACTCTTTATGTCAACAATAAAGGAACTGGTCTTCTGATTGTTTGCATTTATGTTGATGATCTCTTCGATAGAGGAAATAATGTGTGTATAGTTGAATAGTTTAAGAGGGAAATGATGCAAGTCTCTGAGATAACAAACTTGGGGCTAATGACATACTATCTGTGAATGGAAATCAAGAAAGGTTACGATAAAATTTTTATCTGCCAAAAGAAGTATGCTCCAGAGATACTCAAGAAATTCCATATGGAAAATTGCAAGGCTGCAACCACACCAATTAATCCAATGGAGAATTTAAGCAAAGAGGATGGAACCGATCAAATTTATGAAGGAAATTTCAGAAGCTTGATTGGATATTTGATGTATCTCACTGCTAAAAGGCCGGATAAGTCTTTCATCTAGATTTATGCATTGTGCTATTGAAATGCATTTGTTAGCAACAAAAAGAATTATAAGATAAATTAAAGGTTCTATTGAATACGATGTCAAATTCAAGAAGTGTGAGAATTTCAAGTGGTATGGATTCTCAGACGCTAATTGTGCTGGGTCAATTGAATATATGAAAATATATCAGGATATTGTTTCAGTCTGGGATCAGGAATTTTTTCTTGGTGTTCAAAAAAGTAGGAAATTGTGGTACAATCCACGATACAGGTTCAATTCATTGTTGCAACTGCAGCGGTAAATCAAACCTTATGGCTGAGAAAAATATATTTTGATTTGCATATGGATCAACAAGTTAATATTGAGGTTCATGTTGATAATAAAGCTTCATTAGTCACATCCGGTGTTCTATGAGAAGACTAAACACTTCAATATCAAGTTGTTTTTATTGAGGGATGTGGAGAAAAAAGGAGAAGTGATTCTTGTTTATTGCAAATCTGAAGATCGACTAGCAGATGTATTTATGAAATCCCTTCATGCCAGCAAGTTTTGGTTCATAAAGCAACAACTTGGAATTTGCAGGTCCTAATGCAAGGAGGAGTATCAGTTAGTTTCTTTGGGACAGCAGTTTTGATTTCCATGTTTCTTGCACATCTTTTTTTAGTTATCTTAGGGTTAGTTAACATGGTTAGAATCCTGAATTAAAATTAGGACCGTGATCTATTTCAGTTTTTTTGAATTGTATATTTATGTATTTTCTGGTTCTTCATTACAGAATATAGAACTCTTTGCATAAGTTTTTTCTCTAACTCATCTTCACATTTAGTTCCTTGTATTCCCCTGTTTTCCTTTTTGTAGCAAACTAGACATTCTTTCATTGTGTTATCTGTCATTAGTCTTATTACAACTTAAGGTGAATTTCATCCATTAAATTTGGGAAACATGGGGTCTCCGGGTGGAAGGAATTCATGGATGAAAAGCTATCATACCTTGATAAGGAAGTCCACAAATGCATGAGTATTGGAGACTTGACCTAGATCCTAGCTAACTCATTCTTCTTCTTCAAGTTCTAGAGAGAGAAATATTTGAGATAAGAACTTTGGGATTTATTTTGGGTCCTTCGAAATAATTACTTGAATGGGTGAGTTTATGGGTTATAGTCACTTATATAAGTGTACTAGTCTTGGGTTAAATGACCTAAATTTATTCTACTTAAAATCAGAAAGACCCAATTTAATTACCCCTCACTTAATAGTGTATTGTCAATCTCCACAAGAGGCTCCACAAGCCGCGGTACTCACAACAAGCCGTGGTCCTCCTCGTGGTCTTGAACCAGTATCTAGGACACCTTCCCTTGATCCCTATAAACCTAAGACACCTTTACGAACCCTCCCACGACCCGTCAAGGCCATCACGAGCATCCGTCTAGGGAATCGTTGGGAGGGTATCTTTTTTAGTTAGCTTGGTGAAGCTACTGCCTCACCACCATGGGTGAAACCACGGTCCGTGGTAGGCACCAAAAGTCGTGAATACTCTCGTGGGAAGGTGGCCAGTGCATACGGAAGGCTGTGCTGCCATAGCACTCTCCCTTGGCTCTTGTCCTCACACTTAGCCCTAGGTTAGCCTACTAGTTCCAAGGTGTTACAAAAACTCATCAAGTCCTAAATCCTAAAGGCTAATGTTTTTAAGCTATGTAAACTTTTTTTTTTATAATCATGTATTCTGCCTTATAGAACAGAGAGAAAGTCATGAAACTCAAAGAATCACTAAAGCTTACAAGAAGTAAAGGTGTAAACTATAGAGCCTCATCTAGGTCTCTTCGTCTCTTCTTTCTCACTGCTCAATTGCTTCTCAAATCTCAAGTTTGTTTGCTAAATCCTTCTCGTTCAAAGGTACTGATTGAAGTCTTCATCTATCTTTTCGTTTATCAATTTACCTCCCCTTTTAATGTGTTTTTTTGGTCTCTTTCTTCTTCTTTTTAACTTAGTTTTGTTTTTCTTCATTTGAATAATTATGTGTATGCATTTTGGATATGTAAGTCATGTAGTGTACTAGTGTTATTTTAGCCTAATTATTTTTGTTTAGTCTTTTCTTGTTTATTGTGCAAGGCATGTGTTTTTTTGGGTCCTGAATCTATTTTAGTATCGTAGTATTAACTCATATTTATTCCAAACTTTATAATTCCAGATGTATTCACTTAATTTTTGATGGGTTGCTATTTTCTTGAGATAATTTGCTCTCTTTTTAATTTTTGTTGACTCATGTAGTTAATTTTCATGTTGTTTGTGACTTAGTTTTGGTTTTAATAATTTTTTTATGTTGATTTTTTTTTCACATTTACTCAAAATCAAACTCATAGCATAGCTGAAGACCAACAAACTGATAAGGTGATTGATGAATGTGAGGACCATGGTTACTTCTGAAGGTACAAAAGTAAAATAAGAACATTGCTCCCATGAGTATTCTTTGAAGATAGAGAAAATATGTCTACTCTTCTCGATCATATATTGACAAGTATTAAGAGACCTGTCGATGTTGATAAAAATAGACAAATATAGACTTTAAAGCTATTCCAGAGAGTAGCCTTATAATCCTGTCTTAAATACCATCAATATTTTCTTCTTTTGTTGGTCAATGATCCTTTCCTATGTCGTTTTTGTTGCGTTTCTTTGAATTTCTTCGTTTCCACTGTTATGCCTCGTATTTTTTTATACGTAGTGCGTGTCATGATCTAGTAGACGTAAGTCCGGGGAATGAGATTTTATTTTAAGTTCCAAGTGATTAAAGAAATATTAGGCAAGGATGTTAATTCCAAATGTGATATTAACTATGATTTGGCTAATGTAAGTGCCATTAACTTTAAGTGAGGGATTAGTTATTGGCTGATTAGGATTAATTTAATCCAGTGGGCCCCACCACTCATAATTAGTGGCTGATTAGGATTAATTTAATCCAGTGGGCCCCACCACTCAAGGCAAAAATTAAAAAGGGATCAGATTGGGAGCTGGCCTTAGTGGACACGTGTGGAGGGGGACTGCCTCCACTTCATATTATAAATGAGGTGGAGAAATCCACTCCATACTAAATAAAGTGGGGAAATGCATTGCTGCATATCATCTTCTTCACCACTTAGCTTAGGCAGCCATGGAAATGGAGAAACCAACCCTGCAACTCTTGGCCAACAGCTGCAAATAATTTGGTTAGTAATCTCCTTGCTTGGTGTGTTAATTCTTTAGAATACGTTGTTAATTATCCATTAATATTAAGAAGGGGGCGTGACCAGTAGCTTAGGAAGTTTGTTTTAGTTATTGAATGTGCTAAGTATGAACGGAAACCATAATCGGATATTGGTGGTGTCGTGTTGGTGCTTGGGCTGTTTTGATTAAAGCAAACTGCGGGAAAATTCTGTTTTGGCGTTATGTATATGTTAAATGTGATTATGAGTATATACTCCAAAGGATGAATACGTTAAGGTAGATGTGTTGCGAATTATAAAACGAGTTATCGCTCGGTATGTCGTTTCTTCGCTCCTATGGTTGCCGAGACGGAACTGTTTTGGAGAGGGGGCTGTTTAATATGATTCGTTGGGTTATATGTGTTATTGGTATTGCTGTGGATAATTTGGGTTGTTGTCGGATTGGGACGAAGTAAGGAAAATAGGGGGAGTGCTGCCGGATTTTCGTTAGATTGTTAGCTAGCTTACAAGATAGTAAAGCGCGACGTTTATCTAACTACGACACGATTGTTGCTTGTTACAGATTAATAGCTTGAGCAATAAATATTGGACGTGCGGCTCGACTATACGGTATGTCACGCTGTCCCTTCTTTCTTTGTTTGGCATGCCTTTAAAAATAAACGAATAACGGACAGGTTTGATACTTACCTCTAGAGCGTCTAAGTGACGTATATTCTTGCTTCCACAATTATTCCTCTATATATCGGCTATGTCTAAGACTATGATGATTTCTCATATCTATGGTAGTGTTTCTTAGAGTCATTGAGATTTTACGTTTCCATATCGTATTAAAAGGTTCATAATCTTGATAAAACGTTAATCTTTGGTAATACTCCTTGCTGGTTCACGTTGATTGTTCTATTGAGTTATACGAAATGATTTTATTTGCATATGGTTGCTCATAATATTCTGCTCGTGCATAGAGTCATTTATCATTTCACCGAGTCCCGGGCCGGGTAATGTTCGTGCGGAGTTTCTTGCATATGTCACCGAGTCCCTCACTAGAGGGCCGGGTATGTATATTATATATATGATTGGTGATGAGGATGGTTATGATGATGATGATGACGGAGATGACGTGATGATTATTTTGCCGAGCCCCTTACTAGGGAAGCTGGGCACCTTAAATGTTAAATATATGCATGATTTTCACTTAAAAGGGTATATGTGTAGCGATATTTTGTTTCGACTTGCCATATTGGTATCCTGTCATCTTTACCTTATGCTTTACATACTCAGTAAATTGTCCGTACTAACCCCCTTTCCTCGGGGGGCTGCGTTTCATGCCCGCAGGTGTAGACGCACAGTTCGGTGATCCTCCCGCCTAGGATATCTACTCTGCTGATTGGGAGAGCTCCACTGTTCCGGAGCCCAGTCGTTTTGGTACATAACTTTTTGTGTAGTCTTTTGCTTGTCTATGGGTATGGTGGGGCCCTGTCCCGTCGAGTTTCACTACTATACTCTTAGAGGTCTGTAGACATTATGTGGGTTGCATATATATGTTTTGGATAATGGTCTGGACATGGTTTGTTTGGGATGTCCGCTTGTACAGGGGCAGCCTTGTCGGCTGCGTACATCATTGTGTATTGTGTAGTGGCAGCCTTGTCGGCTTACGTATGCTATTATGCTTTGGATAGTGGCGGCCTTGTCGGCTCGCGTATGTTGTTACGGTTGAATGGTTATGACTCCTTATGAGACAGGTCCTCTTTATATATATATGACGTTGGGGTTGGCTTGATTTGATTAAATTCCATATTGTCTTAGTTTCAGTTGGTTATACTTAGCAGGTTTGTATGTGGGTGTCCAAAACGGGCACTAGTCACGGCCCATCGGGTTGGGTCGTGACAAAGAGTGGTATCAGAGCGCGGTTCTTCCTCGGAAGTGTCTACAGACCGTGTCTAGTAGAGTCTTGTTTATCGGTGTGTTGTGCACCACATCTATAAACAGGAAGCTACAGGACATTTAGGATGTCATTCTTTCTTCTTATTCTAGATCGTGCGATAGAGCTATATTAACAGGATAATCCCTCTCTAACGAATCCGTGTGTTTTCAGCTATGCCTCCAAAGAAAGCGACAGCCGCCCAGAAGGGAAAATCGGTAGCAGAAGGTACTAGTCAGACCCGGAGAGTTACTAGGGCCCGTGCCCAGTCTATGCCTGGTATGATGCTCCAGTCGGAGAGCTCTGCTACACCCCCACCGCCAGAAGAGCTTAGAGCAGCAGCAGCTCCAGTTCGGGGGACACCACCAGCCCCCGAGGCCCCAACATCTGAACCTCCAGCTCCTCAGTCAGGGGCGGAGGATAGGGCCATGAGAGATGCGGTTCAATTGCTGACTAGATTAGTGGCAGATCAGGCTCGCAGGCATGGACTAGGAGTTGATCATGCGGACAGATCTGATAGCTTAAGGGCTCGTGACTTCTTAAGTTGTAATCCTCCAGAGTTCTTTGGGTCAAGGCCCCAGGATGATCCGCAAGAGTTTATTCGTCAGATGCAGCGTACATTGAGGATAATCAAGGCTTCGGAGACCGAGTCTGTTGAGTTGGCTACGTATCGTTTGCGGGATGTAGCTATTAATTGGTATGAGTCTTGGGAGTTATCTAGGGGTGAGGGTGCTCCTCCAGCGGTATGGGATGAATTTGTGGAGGCTTTCCAGGGCCACTTCCTGCCTCCAGAGATGAAGCGAGCTAGAGTCGATAGATTCTTGCGTTTGAAGCAAAATGGCAGGAGCGTTCGAGAGTATAGCCTCGAGTTTGATTCATTGGCTAGGCATGCGCCTACTATTGTGGCTGATATGGCAGACAGGGTACATCGTTATGTGATGGGATTGGATCGTTATCTGATTGACGGTTGTATGGCAGTGACTCTTCAGCCAGGTATGGACATTGCTCGGGTGCAGGCATATGCACAGGGGGTAGAGGATCGGCACCGGGGACGTCAGTCAGATAGAGATTATAATAGAGGCCAGCATAAGAGGGCTAGATCAGCAGGTTATCCTGACGAGTTTCGAAGCGGGCAGTCTCAGCAGCATGTTAGATTTTCTTCCCAGCCAGCACAGAGTGCACCCCCACGTTTCATGGGTAGGGGGTTCGATCGTATGGGATATTCGGAAGCTGGTCAGAGCTCTAGGGCGTCAGGGTCACAGATGGGCCGGGGTTTGAGCCAGTCGAGGCCACCTTTGCCTCGGTGTTCTCGTTGTGGTAAGTCCCATCCTGGGGAATGTCGTTGGGCTACAGGTGCGTGTTTTTCTTGCGGCCGTCAGGGCCATACTATGAGGGAGTGTCACCTTAGAGGTAGTGCAGGTGGTATGGCACAGCCTACAGGGTCCGTTGCTGGTTCATCTTCTTCTGTGGCTATGCGCCCTACGGGGCAGGGTATTCAGGCGCCAGCAGGCCGTGGTAGAGGACGTGGTGGAGCTTCCAGTTCTAGCGGTCCCTCAAACCGTATATATGCTTTGACTAATAGGCAAGATCAGGAGGCGTCACCTAATGTGATCACAGGTATATTATCACTATTCTCCCGAAGTGTGTATGCATTGATAGACCCAGGTTCTACCTTATCATATATATCTCCCTTTGTTGCTAGTAGGATCGGAATAGAGTCTGAGTTGATAGAACCATTTGAGGTAGCTACACCTGTAGGAGATTTTGTCATAGCTACGCGAGTATATAGGAATTGTTCAGTAGTTATATATAGTCGTCGTACCGTAGCAGATCTAATAGAGTTAAATATGATTGAGTTTGATATTATCATGGGCATGGATTGGTTGGCTGCTTGTTATGCTAATGTTGATTGCAGAGGAAAGATAGTTCGATTTCAATTTCCAGGGGAACCGATTATAGAGTGGAAGGGAAGTACAGTATCGCCGAAAGGTAAGTTCATTTCATACCTCAAGGCCGGGAAGATGGTTAGAAAAGGCTATATTTACCATCTGATTCGGGTGCATGACATAAAGGCAGAGGCACCGACTCTTCAATCAGTCCCGGTAGTTAATGAATTTCCCGATGTATTCCCCGAGGAACTTCCAGGCCTTCCTCCAGAACGAGAGATAGAGTTTACTATAGATGTACTGCCAGATACCCAGCCTATATCTATACCTCCTTATAGAATGGCACCTGCTGAGTTGAAAGAATTGAAAGAGCAATTGAGGGATTTTCTAGAAAAGGGCTTCATCAGGCCTAGTACGTCACCTTGGGGAGCACCGGTACTGTTTGTGAGGATGAAGGATGGGTCGCTGCGGATGTGTATTGATTATAGGCAGCTGAACAAAGTAACAATAAAGAACAAGTATCCCCTCCCAAGGATTGACGATCTATTTGACCAGTTGCAGGGTGCAAAGTGTTTTTCAAAGATAGACTTGCGGTCAGGTTATCATCAGGTGCGGGTAAGGGAGGCAGATATTCCAAAGACGACATTCCGGACCCGATACGGGCATTATGAGTTTAGAGTGCTGTCTTTTGGGCTGACTAATGCTCCAGCGGTGTTTATGGATTTAATGAATCGAGTATTTAAACCACTCCTTGATATGTTTGTTATTGTATGGCTTAAGTCATATGCGACCCCTTGAAGTTGTCCGCATATTTCACTTAGACACCTTAAGTTAGACTTGTACCTATTGAACGCTTGAACCTTAAGAAATATATACCTATTTAACACAAAATGACAATCAGTTAAAACATTAAGATGCGTGTATTTCAAACGCTGGCACACAATAAACATACCAATAAAATGATGACACGTGGCATTAAAATCCAATTTTTTGAAAATATTATTTAAATAATCCAAAATGTTTTTTTAAGGAAAATAAATTCTTTCTTTTGAATTACCCCTCTACCCTGCGTCTTCTTCTTCAAAAACCATAGCCGCTCTTCCATCGATCAACGCTGATGCCGGCCCCGACAAGCCAGTAAACCATCATCCGAGCTCTTCCTTCTCCTCCATTGATCAACTCACATCTTTTTTTCCTCCATCGAATCTTACTCCTTTCATCAACGTCGGTAATACACCATCCACCCAAGCTAATTATCTATTCTTTTTCGTTTTAAAATCATCAAAACCTTCAATTCATTGCATTTATCTTTTTTCCATTTGTAATTATTTATCGCAATTATAATAGATAATAACAAATTTTTATGAATTCATATTTATTTCGCCGCAATAAATGAAGTTTTGTCGGAATATTAAATATGCAAATCTACATTAAAAAAGAATAAAAATGGAAAAAGCAGAAGAAGAATTGGAGACGGTAAATGAAACAGATAGGTGAAGAGGATGGGGTGTGTTGTGTATGTGAAAAAAAATTATGAAAATGGATGATGAAAATGGCAGAGGAAGTGGAGAAGAAGAATTCATTTTCAAAGAAATTATCTTTTCCTTTTTTATTAATTTTTGCATATAAGTTAATAAAAAAAGAAAAAAAATTATTTTCAATAGTTATACGCGCCCAAAGAGAGTGTGGTATACGTTTTTTGACATGTCAGCATTTTGTGTCTAATAGGAATGACTTTTGAACAAATAAAGTATTCAATAGGAACAAAGATAAGTTGAGGTGTTCAAATGAAATATGCGGACAACTTCAAGGTGCCGCATATGACTTAATCCTTATTGTATTTATAGACTATATTCTGGTCTATTCACGTTCAGAAGAGGAGCATGCAGACCATTTAAGGACGTTACTTAGGGAGCTTCAGCACCAGAAGTTGTATGCTAAATTTTCTAAGTGCGAGTTCTGGTTGACTTTAGTGGCATTCTTGGGGCATATTATTGGAGCTGATGGTATTCGGGTAGACACGCAGAAGATTGAGGCGGTAAAGAATTGGCCCAGACCTACGACACCTACTGAGGTACGCAACTTTCTGGGGTTAGCAGGATATTGCAGGAGATTCGTAGAAAAGTTTGCCTCAATTTCAGCGCCTTTGACAAGGCTAACTCAAAAGGCAGCAGAGTTCCAGTGGACTGATGCTTATGAGCAAAGCTTCCAGCTATTGAAAGACAAATTGACTACAGCACCAGTCCTAACTCTTTCGGAGGGACCAGACGGCTATGTTATTTATTGTGATGCTTCGGGTGTTGGGCTAGGATGTGTATTGATGCAGCATGGCAAAGTTATAGCCAATGCCTCCGGACAGCTTAGGAAGCATGAAAAGAACTATCCTACTCACGATCTGGAGTTAGCAGTCCTGGTTCATGCCTTGAAGATATGGAGGCATTATTTATATGGTGTCCATGTGGACATCTATACAGATCATAAGAGTCTCCAATATATCTTTAAACAGAAGGAGCTGAACTTACGACAGAGGCGGTGGTTAGAGTTGCTAAAGGATTATGATGTTGATATTTTATATCATCAAGGGAAAGCGAATGTTTTAGCAGATGCTCTTAGCCGTAAGTCCATGGGTATGGTTCGGGAGATTCAGCGGCTATCCATCCTTGGAGTCCGTCTGGCTAATCAGAAGATAGTGGAGTTTCTATTCGAGAGGTTGCTGAGTCCTCAATCATAGATGAGGTAAAGATACACCAATACAAGGACCCTATTCTGGCACAGTATAGAGATGCAGCTCTTCAAAAGGAAAAGACCCCATTTAAGGTTACACCTGACGGAGTGTTACGATATGAAGGCATCTTGTGTGTACCCGATGTTGCGGGGCTACGACGGCAGGTTATGGGAGAGGCACACTCTGCCCGTTATTCTATTCACCTAGGGTCAACTAAAATGTATCATGACCTCAGATGCTTATATTGGTGGGATGGCATGAAAAAGGACATAGCGGAGTTTGTTGCTCAGTGCCCGAATTGTCAACAAGTCAAGATCGAACATCAAAAGCCTGGTGGATTATTACAGGAGATAGAGATCCCGCCTTGGAAATGGTAGATGATTAATATGGACTTCATTACAGGTTTACCTCGCACTCAACGGAAGTATGACTCTATATGGGTTATTGTAGATAGGCTGACGAAATCGGCCCATTTTCTTCAAGTTAGGACTACTTATTCGGATGAGGATTATGCGAGGTTATATGTCAGGGAGATAGTGAGACTTCATGGGGTTCCCACGTCCATTATATCAGACAGAAGAGATCAATTTACAGCAAACTTTTGGAGGTCGTTTCAGAAGGGATTAGGGACATAGGTGAACCTTAGCACAACATTTCACCCTCAGACTGATGGGCAGGCTGAGCGTACTATTCAGACA
>NC_028641.1:14781715-14797303 GCF_001406875.1 Solanum pennellii | reverse complement strand
TGGAGAAACCAACCCTGCAACTCTTGGCCAGCAGCTGCAAATAATTTGGTTAGTAATCTCCTTGCTTGGTGTGTTAATTCTTTAGAATACCTTGTTTATTATCCATTAATATTAAGAAGGGGGCGTGTCCAGTAGCTTAGGAAGTTTGTTTTAGTTATTGAATGTGCTATGTATGAACGGAAACCATAATCGGATTATTAGTGGTGTCGTGTTGGTGCTTGGGATGTTTTGATTAAATCAAACTGCGGGAAAATTCTATTTTGGCGTTATGTATATGTTAAATGTGATTATGAGTATATACTCCAAAGGATGAATACGATAAGGTAGATGTGTTGCGAATTATAAAACGAGTTATCGCTCGGTATGTCGTTGCTTCGCTACTATGGTTGCAGAGACGGAACTGTTTTGGGGAGGGGGCTGTTTAATATGATTCGTTGGGTTATATGTGTTATTGGTATTGCTGTGGATAATTTGGGTTGTTGTCAGATTGAGACGAAGTAACGAAAATAGGGGAAGTGCTGCCGCATTTTCGTTAGATTATTAGCTAGCTTACAAGATAGTAAAGCGCGACGTTTATCTAATTGCGGCACGATTGTTACTTGTTATAGATTAGTAGCTTGAGCAGTAAATATTGGACGTGCGGCTCGACTATACGGTATGTAACGCTGTCCCTTCTTTCTTTGTTTGGCATGACTTTTAAAAATAAGCGAATAACGGTCAGGTTTGATACTTACCTCTAGAGCGTCTAAGTGACGTATATTCTTGCTTCCACAATTATTCCTCTATATATCGGTTATGTCTAAGACTATGATGATTTCTCATATCTATGGTGGTGCTTCTTAGAGTCTTTGAGATTTTACGTTTCCATATCGTATTAAAGGTTCATAATCATTATAAAACGTTAATCTTTGGTAATACTCCTTGCTGGTTCACGTTGATTGTTCAATTGAGTTATAAGAAATGATTTTATTTGCATATGGTTGCTCATAATATTCTGCTCGTGCATAGAGTCATTTATAATTTCACCGAGTCCCGGGCCGGGTAATGTTCGTGCGGAGTTTCTTGCATATTTCACCGAGTCCCTCACTAGAGGTCCGGGTATGTATATTATATATATGATTGGTGATGAGGATGGTTATGATGACAGAGATGACGTGATGATTATTTCGCCGAGCCCCTTACTAGGGAAGCTGGGCACCTTATATGTTAAAGATATGCATGATTTTCACTTAAAAGGGTACATGTGTAGCGATTTTTTGTTTCGACTTTCCATATTGGTATCCTGTCATCTTTACCTTATGCTTTACATACTCAGTACATTGTCCATACTGACCCCCCTTTCCTCGGGGGGCTGCGTTTCATGCCCGCAGGTGTAGACGCACAGTTCGGTGATCCTCCCGCCTAGGATATCTACTCTGCTGATTGGGAGAGCGCCACTGTTCCGGAGCCCAGTCTTTTTGGTAAATAACTTTTTGTTAGTCTTTTGCTCGTCTATGGGTATGGCGGGGCCCTGTCCCGTCGAGTTTCACTACTGTACTCTTAGAGGTCTGTGGACATTATGTGGGTTGTATATATATGTTCTAGATAATGGTCTGGACATGGTTTGTTTGGGATGCCCGCTTGTACAGGGGCAGCCTTGTCGGCTGCGTACATCATTGTGTATTGTTTAGTGGTAGCCTTGTCGGCTTACGTATGTTATTATGCTTTAGATAGTGGCGGCCTTGTCGGCTCGCGTATGTTGTTATGGTTGAATGGTTATGACTCCTTATGAGACAGGTCCTCTTTATATATATATGACGTTGGGGTTGGCTTGATTTGATTAAATTCCATATTGTCTTAGTTTCAGTTGGTTATACTTAGCAGGTTTGTATGTAAGTGTCCAAAACGGGCACTAGTCACGGCCCATCAGGTTGGGTCGTGACATCCACCTCTTGTAAATCCACTTTGTTTCTTTATTTACTATTATTGTATTCCTACAGTAAGATCTTAAATGATTTTAATCATAATTTATACTATATTTCAGTTGAGTTACTTTCCGCCTTTCAGTTCAGTTAATTGTGTTATTCAACCCTAACATACATGTACATTCAATGTACTCATGTCATCTAACCTGTCATTTGTGGTCAAAATTCAAGTACTTAGGATCATCAACAAGAGTTTCATTGAGATCACATCATACGGTCGTCAGCTTTTGGTGAGCCCTCCTTACTTTCAAAGGACTATAAATTTATGATTTGTTAGTAGTAATTATTTTAGGTGTCGTGGGTCTTTTCCCAATGCCTATCTTTATACATTAGTGGTTTCATAGATAGACAGTCACAGTCTTACATTATTCAATTTCAAATATTTTATTTAAAATTATATGTTTAACTAGGTGAATTACCCGTGCTTCACACGGGATTGAACTATTTCATTAGGATTACATATTATCATCCGGTAATACTTGTATTTTCGATACATAATTGGCAAAATTATTTTATCTTAAGGCAAAGTGTTTCTCCGAAATCTTAAAGTGCTATATTTTTAAAAAAATTATTTTTGTTATCCAAAAGTTATGAGTCATAGATAGATTTTATGTATAAAAAAGAAGTCTAAGAAAATCTCCCTGGAAATAGTTGGTAAGATGTAACGAAAATTTTTAAATTCTATGAAATCATAAAGAACAACATTAGATGTTAAAAAAGAGACCAAAAAATGTTGAACAACAACACTCCCAAGTAAAGTGGAACATCACGTCCATACAAGATCATAATTAACTAAATTAAAATGGACGGACTTGGACTCCTTTTTTGTGAACCTCAATCAATATCTTTTTTGTTAATGTATGTCATATCAAATATATGCTAAAACTGACCCTAGAATTGTTATTATCATAAATGTTTTTTGTCATTGTCCCAAAATAGGCATTACTGTTTTTAAGGTTTCATATCAGCGGGCAACTTATTTGGATTAAATCATAGTTATTAATATATTTATAGTATGCAGTTACAGAAAAATTAATGCAATTATCAACCAAGAAATAGGTGACATCTGAATATTCACAATGGATAAACTAAACCACAATTTTAAAACATAACGTATTAAAATCTCACAAGATAATTTTGTGAGCATTTGAACGCACAAACATCCAAAAAAATAAAATAAATAAAGACGACCTTACTTTCCTAAAAATCAAGAAGAAAAAGACATGTGCTTAATATATCTTTCAAAAAGATAGTCTTACGGGTTGTATCTAAGTTTACAGTCCACAAATTTTATTGAAAGAAGTCAGAATTACTTCTTTATCAAAATTAAAACATTTATCAAAATAATGAGTTATAACTACAACAGAAATGATCTTTAATGATAATTAATAGCATAATTATCATTAATTATGTATTTTCAGAGGCAAATGATACTCTGTATAAATGTCCCTAATGTTTATAACAATATTGAATTGAATGGCAATTAATTAATGTCAGTAAAGGTTGTAGCACTCTTTGTGAATGTGCATATTTATTGTCGATAAAATATATTTTTGCTATAGTATATTTTGGACATTTGTTAGTTTCACAAAAACTTGATCTCTTATTATGCTGAAAATAGAAGACAAGAGGAAGTATGACAAATTAGTTAACTTGCAATAAAAGATGTGGACTGATATTATTAAAATAGTGCAACGTCATAAAAAATATTTGTACCTAAGAAAAAACAATCAAAATAATATACCAATTGTGGCAAGCAAGAGAGCAATAATTTTTGTACTTTTAACATACTTCATCATTGGTACTGTATTAGTTATCAAAGATTTGTTGTTGTGTGCTATCAAATATAGCACAACCCACGAGCAATCTTCACAAAAAGTATATGACGTAACCCTGTAACATGAGACAAAAGAGAGGATACATTTTCAATCTTCTTCACTGGAATTATGAAGATAATTCAAAGAAAGTCACCAAAATAGCAAAAAGAAATTGCAATAGGTACATGATACATTATGATTTTTAGTAAAAAATTAAGCATCATGAAATAGGAGGAAGAAAACTTTGAAAAATGAAATACACTTTATAAGAAGTATAATTAATGTATTTGAATTTTAAAAAAATAAATAAATGCAATAATGACACAAATAAAAGATTTGTTTACTAAAGAACCAAATGTAATGAATTCAACCATACACCATTTCAGCAGTGTTATGAGACGTGCACTAAAAGCTCCAAGAGTAGTAATGTCTCTTTGCAAGTGAATCAATTTGCTTTCTTTATACGAAGAAGCATGTAGAATGGGACAAAAGAGAAGATCAATTTTCAATCATCCTTGCTGACACGATGACAGAGTTAAAAAAGGTCACCAAAATAGGAAAAAGAAATTACCATAGTTCGATGAATCACTATGAGTTAAAGTAAAGATTAAGCTCCATGAAAACTTTCAAGAACGAAACAAACTTCACAAAAACTAAGTTAATATATTTGAGTTTTACTACCCTATAGTGGGGAATAAACCTACAAATTATAGTGGCAAGAAATTCCTCTATGTATAGACAACATAGGATAGTGTGAACAAATATTGTGCCTTATCGGAAAGGTCACAACTCTTTGGAAAAGTTACAACCCTTCAAAAAGGGTACAACCTTTGATAAAGTCATAATTTTTCATTAAAGTCGCAACTCTTCATTAAAGTCACAACTTTTCAAAAAGTTACAACTTTAATAAAAGTCACAACCTTTCATAAAAGTCACAACTTTTTCTAAAATCACAACTTTTCCTGCAAAGGGATGGCTAGTTTTGGAAATAAATTAGTTTATAAGGGAATTCTGGTTAATTGTGATGCTACTTAGGAGGGCCTAAGAAACTCTTTTATATAAATATATGATACTCACCATTTTCAAATAAATTTTAAGATTCAATAAGTTGTTTTTAAATAATTCTTCCATTTTGATGCGTGTGTATGCTTTAGTTAGTCTTCAAATTGTAGTTAGCAGGAATGAGAGTTCGCTTGGGGACCAACAATCATTCTCAACTGTCAGCCACATCCGGGATGTTGGCTCGAGCTGTGACAAGTCCGTGAAAGGGGCGACCCTTTGCAAACGCGGTGGCCCTGGCACTCTGTCTCCACGATTGCGACACCTTCAACACTTCACCAGCAGCACTACATCAATAGTTCCACAAGGAAGAAAAAATCCTCCATTTGAGTATTAGAATTCGTTCCTAACCCCATGAACTCGTATATGAGTTATGCTACCTAGTTGGAAACAACATTCTGGACTTAGCAAAATTGATGAAACAACCAATAGACGTGATTTGGTCAAAATGTTTACTACATATTACACTTACTAAGAAATGCCAAACGAAACGTTAAACGCCACAAGGTCATTATAATTACTTTGAGTATCTAAGTAGAAGTCATTATACACAAAACTCAGCATTTCACAACTTACTACACTGACAAAATTCCATTAGAAGCGTGTTCAAAATGAAAGTTTACCAAGGTAAACCTTTGAGTAAACCTCAAAAGCTAAAACACCTAATTAGATAAACTCTAAACAAAAGCCTCCACACCTGTACCGATCATCAAACTAGACCAAAATGACCCTTCTACAATTGATGGAACAAACAAAATTTCCATTAGACATCAAAATATCTAGATGTTGACTGAAGTCAACTCTTGCACACCATAAGCCTCCCAAATGACAAAAACCACTCAATACTCACCCAACCACCTTGGAAAACATGTAACCCAACCCACCATCATAAAAAAGTTATATGGAAGCTACGAGAAGGGGAAAAATAGTAAAAGCACACAAAAATGACCTCAAGGGTCATTAGACTTGATGAATTTTGAAATAAACCTTTATAAATTTAATTTATAAAGGTTGAGTAAATAAGTGATTGACAAAGTTTATAAGACGACTTACATTTAAAATTGTAAATGAACTGATACTATTAAACATTCAAATAAGTTATTAGAGTGCAATCTTGAAGCTTGGTTAAAGAAGTCAACATTCTTTTCTTTATGGTCGTATTTTTATCTCTCTTGCTTTTTTCTCACACACAACATTCTTCTTATTTTTTTTATGCTTGAGTGTTCTTTTGCTGAATGATTCATATTTAGATCTCCTTTCGTTTAAAGATTTCAATCATATTCAATTTCAACTTTTGAGAGCCATATAGTACATACACTTTGGAATGCAAGAAAACATGACGAGATTATAAGAATAAGTTAAACAATTTCTTTTATTTTTGAAATATCAAATAACAAAAGTGAAGAAGAAGCACACTATCGTTGAACAATAGTAGAAACTTGTTAAAAATATCGAATGTTCTAAAGTACGATATACATAATGTTTACATGGATTTTCTTATAGAGGTTATTGACCTAACACAATTTATTCTTCTCTATATTCCTTACATGATACGATTTCCATCATTTTCATATGTTGTCAAAAAGTTTGAGCCATAATTGAGAATATGGTCATTTTTAAATATGATCAAAATTATTCGGAAGACTATGTTCACATGTAAGTTGGTTGAGATTTCGTGATATATGTGAAGATAGTCTTTCGAATCATAAAAATCATATTTTAAATGAAAATATAATCAATTATGGTCAAACTTTTGACAAAATATTAAAATGATGGAAATTATCGTATTATGAAATAAATAGCGAGAAGTATAACATTTCGTTCCATCGATGAGCTTTATAAGGTAATTCATATAACCATAGGTCTATCTTACATTATAGTATCATATATTTTCGATGAATTTCTAATATCGTTCGATAATAGTTTGCTTCCCCTGTTTACTTTTGGTCAGTATGTATTTTATAAATAAAATTAAATGGTTAATCTTATTTTGATTATCTCGTCATGTTTTCTTCCACTCTACAGTGTATTTACAAGCTATCACTAGTTGAAGCTGGATTTAATTGGAATCTATAAACTAAAGAAGATTCATAAATGAATCTTTCTGTAAGAAAAATATTCGATTATAAAAAAAAGCAAAAAGAATGTTGGTTGTAATCGAAAAGGAAGTTGAAATAATAATGAAACAAAAAAAGGATTTTGTGACTTCTTCCACTTTGCTTCAAGATTGCATTTAATCATTTCGCGGAATGTACAATTAGAGCAGTTCACTAAGAATTTTACATATAAGTCACCTTTATTAACTTTTGTCAATTACTTATTTGGTTTGTCTTTGTTAACTACCCTTTATAAAGGTTTATTAAAAAATTTGTCAGCAAGACCAGTATGATCTATCAAAGTGTGTTTCCCATCCTTCTCAATCTGAGATTTATCTAGCTTACCCATTTTATGTATTTTTCTCTACTAATTGATGTGTTATATAAGTTAGAGTCATACCATTGTTATTCCAATGGTAACTCTAACATCTTAGAAATCTTTATCATTTCTTTTTGACATTTGCGTCCTTTTGTGGCCATTAATTGTTCCTACATTTGTTCAATAGACTTTTTGTATGAACCAAAGAGCATCTCCGATTTCCAGTATTTTTTAAAAAACTAAAAAAATTTAAAGTTACCTTCTAGGTGGAATTGTACTAAACGCTAACTTCGGTAGGATCTTTTCCCGTGCTAGCTAATCCGAAGAGAACAACAATATACAACAAATATAAATCATTTGCAACAATAATATACAATAAATATAATAAAAGTACTCATACCTTTTTAAATTTGCTAGAGATAATCTAGATTTTCATCAACACTAACAAGTTGTTTTAATTATTCACTTCGTAGCCAATCTTAGACACGCTAAAACATGCACCAATGTAGAAACAATGTACTTCTGAATTAATCAAGATGAAATCTTCCCTTACAAAATGCAGATTTGGATGTGACACTTGAAACTGGAACACACTTCGATCCCAACTTTGAATTCTCAAAAAGTCAAATCTATAAGTAAAAAAGTAAAGACAAACTAGAATAATAAGCCAAGATTTTAACCATATACATCAACCTAAACTAAGATTTTCCGGCTAAAACTACACTAAGCAACCCAATAATGGCTAAGTCAACTAACGATAAAAAAGCCTAAATTTATCTTAAATTCCAACCTAAACATACAATACTGCTCAAAATACAATTAATCAGAATGAGCCAAGTCGAGGTCGTAACACACATGAACTACAACTGAGGTGCTTTTTCCTTTCAAAGGGCCTTCAAATGATGTAAAACTATGAATAACGCCTTGGGAACACAAAAACAAACACAACAATACCTAAATAAATAAAGGAAATCACAAATGGAAAGAAATCTGAAAAATGCAAATATGGTACCCTCACACAAAGTAACAAAATCTAGTCCATCATGAGGTCCCAAATTTCTCTAGGAAGTTGTGCCCCAAAAAAGGGCACAATCCGAGCTACCATCGAGCCTAAATAGTATCCCCATTAATTTAGCTCAAAGGAATCAACAATGGAGAATTAAGGAAGAAGTTGAGGAGATAAACAATGAAAACGCATCATTAATTTCTTTTGGATTGTTCCCATGTAACTCCCCGATCAATTCCCCAAGAAACACTAAAATCCTTCAAAACAATGTCTCTTAATCGCCCATACACCAAGTTAGAAATAATACATGCAAGCTGAAAATTACCGATCAAGTATCTTAGGCTAGCAGAGCTTAACCTTCACAAACTGGCACGAGGCTTGAGAACATAGAGTCTAGGCCAATCAACCATTTGTGAATGGAACCAATGTATAGAGAACACAAAGGGGTCTACCCTTCGCGAATGGAGCGAGATCCACACGAATGCAGAGGACCAGGGACTTGGTCCCCATGAACATGGCACCTGCAACACTACATTAGTAGTTCTAAAAGGAATCCAAAGTCCTCCGTCTGGGGTTTGGAATTCGCTATGAATCTGTCAATGCAAAAATATTATGCTACCTAGTGGGCAGAAACAACATTCCAAATGCTAAAAAATCAATGAAACAACCAACAAACGTCATTTGGTCAAATTTTTTATCCAAAGACTATGTTTATAAATAAAAGCCAAATAAAACTCTAAGCGCCACAAGGTCATCACGATCACATCGAAAACTAAATTAAAGGTTGTTCAGGACAAACCCGGCATTCCAGAGCTGTTCGCACTGACATAATTCCATTCAAGTGTTTTTACCAAGAAAGTTGACCAAGGTTAAACTTTGGGTAAAACTCAAAAGCTAAAATGCATAATTAGAAAATTTTCAAGTAAAAGCCTCTACACCAAAACAAATCATTAAACTAGAGAAAATTACCCTTCCAGAGCTAATAGAACTGACATAATTTCAACTGGACATTAAAATATCCAATTGTTGACTGAAGTCAGCTCTTTAAAATATTAAGCCTCTCAAATGGCAAAAACTAATCAAAAATCACCTAACCACCTTGGGAAAATTTCACCCAACTCAGCACCATACAAAATCCATGAGAACGGAAAAACAATAAAATCAAACAAAAATGAACTGGGGGTCATTACAATTTACGAATTTTGAGAGAAACCTGTATAAAATGTATTTAACAAAGGAGAACCAAATAATTAATTGAAAAATTTTATAAGATGACTTAACTTTAAAATTTTAAATGAACTGTACAATTGAACATTCACATAAATGATTAAAGTGCAAACTTGAAGAAAGGTTAAAGAAGTTGCAACACCCTTTTGTTTTTGTCATTATTGTTTACTCTCCTTGTTTCCCTCAAAGCTAACATTCTATTTATTTGTTTTGATTCATGAGCGTTCTTTTGCCGAATGGTTCATATTAAGATCTTCTATAGTTGAAAGATTTCAATCAAATTCAATGTCAACTAGTGAGAGCCTATTAGTACACTTTGTAATTCAAGAAAACATGACGCGATTTTAAAAATCAGTTTCTTCTATTTTTCAAGTATCAAATAACCAAAAGTTAAGCAGATGCAAACTATTGTTGAACAATACGAGAAACTTGTTAAAAATATATTATGTTCTAAAATAAGATAGACATAATGTTTATATGAATTGTCTTATAGAGGTTATGGATGGAAAAAAATTTATTCTTCTCGATATTACTTACATAATACAATAATTTCTATAACTTTCATATCTTGTCAAAAACATTGAGCCATAATTGACAATATTGTCCTTTAAAAAATGATCAGAACTATCCGAAGACTATGTTCACATGTAACTTGGTTGATATTGTGTGATATATGCGAAGATAGCCTTGCTAATAATACAAATCATATTTTAAATTAAAATATAGTCAACTATGGTTCAAATCATTTGACAAGATATGAAAATAATGGAAATTATCAAATCGTGCATGGAATAGTGAGAAGCATAAAATTTCATTCAATTGATGCCTCTATAAGGTGATTCATATAAACCTTATGTCTATCCTACTTTATAATATCATATATTTTCAAGGGATAACGTACAAATGCCCCCTCAACCTATGCCCGTAATCTCGAGTTCAAACTACAAAAAGATATCTAAAAATAATTTAAAAAGACAATTCAGAACCCCAAGAAGAAGAAGAAGCTCAAACTACATATTCATATACTTAATACTCCTAAAAGGATATCTACAAAAAATGAAAAAAGACAATAAAGAACCCACCCTAAACTCACTAGTAAAAAATAATAATATCTAGTAAAACTTAATACTATGCAAAAGGGATACTGGATAGTCTTGTTTCATGTAAAATGCAAATTATACAAGAAAAAATCATATGATGAACTTCAGGAAGACCCAAGAAATTATTACGCAACTTTGAATTCTTAAGAAATAAAATAAGCAAGAAATAAGCCAAGACAAACAAGAAAAATGAACCTTGTAAAAAAGCCAAGACAACTTTGATTATTTTTTGGTTTTCTTTAGCTCTTTGCGACAATACATTATGTAGAAATTGAAGAGTGAGAGAATATTTTCTAAATAAAATATATTAAGAAAGCTTAGGATCATCCATTTTTCATATTTTCTGGAGAAGGATTATTGTGCATCAGAAGTTCATTATTTTTTAAAATCTAACCTTGTAAAAGTTGTTATTCTTACAATAACCTGTATTTATAAGGTCAATAAACAGAAACAGAAATAAGATGAAGCAGAAAAAATATAAAATACAAGAATTAATCCGAGTCCACAGAAACTACTGTGTGTCCTTAAGAAATTTAATCCCCTCACTGTACCCAAGGTTATGGATTAATTTCTCCCAAGATAAAACGGATTAAACCTGTTAAAGAGATAGCGGTACCTCAAACTTCTTTAACTTCAACGAACTTAAGAACAGCAACAAGTCACACAGACTCAGTCGATCGACACTTTGATTTTATTTGAGAGAAAAATAAATGCAGAGAAGGATAAAATTTTCAGTGTTTTAAAAACTCAAAAATTGACTTCCTTTTATAGCCATTTTCAGCAAGGAACATGTCTGTTCTGTGAAATATGTTCATACCCATTTTATCAAGAAAGTTGTGTCTTTTGGAAAAAATAACAACTTTTCGGAAAATTGTGTCTGTTAGGAAAAGAACGAATTTTTGGAAAGTAACGACTTTTCGGAAAGAGTAACAACTTTTCGGAATGTTACCGTTACCTGCAAATTTATAAGAGATAATTTTAACAGGATTTATTTGATTTAACAAAAACTGATTAAATAAATTTTGTCCAAAAAATTTATCAATCAATCACATCATTTGCCAAATCCAAATTCGAAGCCGAGGCCGAGCGAGCGACGACGACGACGACGCGAGGGGCATCTTCTTCTTAGCTCTTTAAGAAGTAATGGAAGTGTTTCCTTCTATAAGGACAACAATTTCCCTTTCTTTTGCCGATATGGGAGAAATGACTTTTCATTTGCACTTTGCAAATGACTTTTCATTTTCTCTCCAAAGTAGTTCCCTCACTTTTCATATTCTCTCTTTCCTTTTACCATTCACACTTGCTAAATCCCAACAATCCCCCACATGAATGGGGAAGGCTATTGTTAAAACATATGCATGAAAAAACTTGTGTGTCTTGTAGGTAAAGGTTAATCGTATCTTGATAAGTAGGTTTCCCTTTAAACTTTCCATAGTGAACATATATCGGATATACTCGGTCAATCGGTAGATTTGATATCTTTGAACCGTCGAGCTTTGGTGTATACCTAGACAACATATGTCACACAATGAACCCTTGAACTGTTCTTAGTTCTCATTGTTTTGTTCGTTTCAGCCATGAACACATCTTGGATAGTAAGTGCTTAAAGAACTGGCCTTACCGGATTCTCCTTGAAGCGGCTTACACTTCACACTTACATATGTGATTTCTAAATGTGTTATCCCATAGATACTCCATTTGATATTCCCTGTATTAAACTTAGAAACTATTAAAAAGTCCTTATGTCTTTATCCTGGTTACTAAACATTGTCTACTCATGAGAATGGACCATAAATAATAATTTTTTTTCTTTTCCTTTGACAATGTTGAACCGTCATCAATGACTTTGTTTTATCTCCTTGAACCTAGATCTTGGGATCTCCAGTCTTCCAGGTAGAGTTACCGCCACGATGACTTGTTCTCGGACATAGTCCCATTCCCGTTGATGATTTCTCAACTCCCTCTCTATTTAGGACTTTTGTAAGTGGATCCAACACATTATCTTTTGACTTCACATAATCAATTGTGATAATTCCACTAGAGAGTAGTTGTCTCACAGAGTTATGTCTTCGTCTTATGTGACGAGACTTGCCGTTATACATATTGCTTCTAGCCCTTCCTATTGCAGCTTGACTATCACAGTGTATGCATATAGGGGCCATTGGTTTGGGACAAAATGGAATATCTTCTAAGAAATTCCGGAGCAATTCAGCTTCTTCACCTGCCTTGTCTAAAGCAATGAATTTAGACTCCATTGTAGAGCGAGCTATACATGTTTGTTTGGATGATTTCCAAGATATTTCTCCTCCACCAATAGTAAAAACGTATCCACTTGTGGATTTTGTTTCAGTTGACCCAGTAATCCAATCGTCACTATATCCTTCAAGAACGGTTGGATATTTGTTGTAATGTAAAGCATAGTTTTGAGTGTCATCTAAGTATCCCAAAACTGTCTTCATTGCCAACCAATGATTATGATTAGGATTACTTGTGTATCGACTCTGTTTACAGATAGCGCAAGCTATGTCTGGTCGTGTACAATTCATGACATACATTAATCTTCCCAATACGCTAGCATAGTCCAATTGATACTGACTTTCACCTTTATTCTTTGCAAGATGAAGATTTACATCAATTGGAGTCTTTGCCCATTTAAAATTCAAAAATTTGAATTTTTCAAGTATCTTTTGAATATAATGAGTTTGAGACAATGCTAGACCGTTAGGAGTTTTAAGAATTTTAATTCCTAATATCACATCAGCAACTCCTAAATCTTTCATATCAAACTTACTAGCAAGCATACGCTTTGTAGCTTTTATATTAGCAATGTCTTTGCTCATTATAAGCATATCATCTACATATAGGCATAAAATAACTTCCTGATTTGGAGTATCTTTAATGTAAACACATTTATCACATTCATTGATCTTAAATCCATTTGACAACATGGTTTGATCAAACTTTGCATGCCATTGTTTTGGTGCTTGTTTTAGCCCATAAAGTGACTTAATAAGTTTGCACACTTCATTTTCTTTACCAGGAACCACAAAACCCTCAGGCTGTTCTATGTAAATTTCCTCTTCAAGCTCTCCATTTAAGAAGGCTGTTTTCACATCCATTTGATGAATTTCAAGACCGTATACTGCAGCTAGTGCAATTAACATCCGAATTGATGTAATCCTAGTCACTGGCGAGTATGTGTCAAAATAATCAAGACCTTCTTTTTGTCTAAAACCTTTGACAACAAGTCTTGCTTTATATTTGTCAATAGTTCCATCGTCTTTCATCTTCCTTTTAAAGATCCATTTTGAACCCAAGGGTTTGTTCCCTGGAGGAAGATCAACCAACTCCCAAGTATGATTGCTTAAGATTGATTCAATTTCACTATTAACAGCCTCCTTCCAAGAGGTTGAGTCGCTAGACAACATTGCTTCCTTGAATGTTTGAGGCTCACTTTCAAGAAGAAATGTTACAAAATCTGATCCAAATGAAGTAGATGTCTTTTGACGTTTACTGCGTCTTGGACTTTCTTCATTTTGTTCATTCTCTTTTGGTTCTTCTCTGGGTTGTTTAGATCCCCCACTAGATGACTCAAGTCTAGTTTTATACGGATAGATATGTTCAAAAAATTCAGCACTATCTGATTCCATTACCGTATTATCATGAATATCCGGATGTTCGGACTTATGAACCAAAAATCGACATGCCTTACTGTTTGTGGCATATCCAATGAATACACAATCCACAGTCTTAGGTCCTATTTTTACCCTCTTAGGTATAGGAACTTGGACTTTGGCTAGACACCCCCACACTTTGAAATATTTCAAATTGGGTTTTCTACCTTTCCATTTCTCATATGGAATTACATTTGTCTTTGAGTGAGGCACTCTGTTAAATATCTGATTTGCTGTAAGGATAGCTTCCCCCCACAAGTTCTGTGGTAAACCTGAACTTATAAGTAATGCATTCATCATTTCTTTTAAAGTTCAGTTTTTTCTTTCTTCAATTCCATTAGACTGAGGAGTGTAAGGAGCAGTAGTTTGATGGATTATTCCATTTTCTAAACATATTTCTGCAAATGGAGATTCATATTCTCCACCTCTATCACTTCTGATCATTTTGATCTTTTTATCTAACTGATTTTCAACTTCAGTTTTATATTGCCTAAATGCATCTATTGCTTCATCCTTACTATTTAGCAAATAGACATAACAATATCTAGTGCAATCGTCAAAAAAAGTTATGAAATACTTTTTCCCACCACGTGATGGTGTTGACTTTATGTCACAAATATCAGTGTGAATCAATTCTGAAGGATTTGAATTCCTTTCAACAGATTTATAAGAATGCTTAGCATACTTAGATTCAACACAAATTTGACATTTTGATTTATTGCACTCAAATTTTGGCAAAATATTTAAGTTAATCAGTTTTCGCAAGGTTTTTTTATTAGCGTGTCCCAAACGTTCATGCCATAAACATTTAGACTCAAGCAAGTAAGAAGAAGCAAAATCTTTATTCATATCAACTGCAATTACATTGAGTTTGAAAAGGCCATCACTAAGGTAGCCTTTTCCTACATACATATCATTTTTGCTTACTACTACTTTATCAGAAACAAATACACATTTAAATCCATTCTTGGTCAGAACTGGAATTGAAACTAAATTCTTTCTCAATTCTGGAACATATGAGACCCTATTCAAAGTCACCACCTTGCCTGATGTCATCTTTAATAGGACTTTGCCAGTTCCTTCAACCTCTGCAACAGCGGAGTTTGCCATAAACAATTTTTCATCTGTAAGTGCTGCAGTATATGATGAAAATAATTCTTTGTTGGCACAAACATGGCATGAGGCACTAGAATCTATCCACCATTCTCTTGGATTTCCAACCAAGTTACATTCTGAATGCATTGCACACAGATCGTCCATATCTCCTTTGGATTCAGCCAAGTTTGCTTGATCCTTCTTTTTCTTGTCCTTCTTAGGACCCCGGCA
>NC_028641.1:14780660-14781420 GCF_001406875.1 Solanum pennellii | reverse complement strand
GTCTTCGTTCCAAAACACTTCAACTCTTGGAATCTGGGTACTGTGATTACTTCTCTGAATTTCGTTACGAACCTGCAGGACGGACCGTCATAGATACGATGGACCATCAAAAGCTGCGTAACCCCACACTTGGTCAGACTTCCGCTAAATTTTAAATGGGTGTTTTGGACTATTCGTAATTATAATTATGAAATTAGTGGGGTAGTTTTAATAATTGAGTTAGTTGGGGGTTAAAGGAGATAACTTTAAAATTAATAGTGGGTCACTTTTATAATTTTAAACTATACAATTAGGGTGATAACTTATCTGTAGAAAAGAAGAAATATAGACGCGTAAAAACCAAGTGAGGGGAAAGTTGTGCAGCTACACCAAAGATCAACTTGGAGTTCTTTTAGAGGTAATCTTCTTTGTTAATAGTTAACATATATAATCGTGGATTAACTATCGTTAGCGAGTCTTTATGATGAATGGTGGAAAAACATTAAAGAGAAATTGAATAGTGCAAAGTTGAGGAACGTGCTGATCGGAAGTTGACAATTTGTTGTGGGTTTGTTCGAGTAAAGGCAGTAACACAATTGGGGGGATAATTATGGCATCTTGATGGTCAAGAATTTATGTTAGTGGATAGGAAGTTGTGATTTGAGACAAATGAATTTTACCGTAATTAGATAACATTAGTTAGTTTAATTTGGTTAATGTTAAGGTATAGTATATTATATAAGTTACATTAAAGTGATGTTAATGGAAGGAATTAAGATCT
>NC_028641.1:14779276-14779431 GCF_001406875.1 Solanum pennellii | reverse complement strand
GAACTAGAGCAACAACTGTGCCAACACCAACACCGGCAAGACAGGGTGAGTCTGAGACAACCATGGGGGCTGTAACTCGAGGAGGAGAAGTGGCAAGAGGCCGTGGTAGAGGTCGCAGGAGGACGCCCACTAGAGGTAGAGGACAAACACCTGGT
>NC_028641.1:14777768-14779100 GCF_001406875.1 Solanum pennellii | reverse complement strand
GGCCAGACACCTCCAGTGTTTTCTGCACCAGCACCTCAGGTTCAAGGAGTACAACATGCAGCTGCTGTGGCTCCCTGCATGGATGCATCGTTGGAAGTAGGCAGATTTCCTCGATTGACTACAGGTTCTATAATGACAGATGATCAACATGAACTTTTCATTAAGTTCTTAAAGTTGAAACCTCCAGTCTTCAAGGGTGCTGAATCTGAAGATGCCTATGATTTTCTGGTTGATTGTCATGAGCTGCTACATAAAATGGACATAGTAGAACGATTCAGTGTTGAGTTTGGGACCTATCAGTTTTAGGGGGATGCCAAAATGTGGTGGCGGTCGTATGTTGAGTGTCAACCAGCACAGGCACCACCCATGACTTGGGCATCATTTTCTAGCTTATTTATGGAGAAGTATATACCCCGGACTTTGAGGGATAGAAGGAGAGATGAGTTCCTGAGCCTAGAGCAAGGAAGGATGTCCGTTGCTGCTTATGAGGCCAAATTTCGTGCACTATCCAGGTATGCCACTTAGCTTTGCTTCAGTCCACAAGTGCGGATTCGCCGCTTTGTGAAAGGATTGAGGTCAGATTTGCAGATCCCAGCCTTACAGGTAGCTGCTGCAGCAAAATCCTTTCAGGAAGTGGTTGATTATGTGATAGAGGTAGAGGGGGTGAAGCCAGACGACTTCACCATGGCGTCGACATTTAAGAAGTTCCGTAAGGGAGGTCAGTTTAGTGGTTCTTACTCCAGAGGGCAGAGTTCAGGAGGTTAACCAGCCCGTCCTACTCAGTCTTCACTACAGGCTTTAGCTGGGGGTCCATCGCAGACCAGTTAGCCTTATTTTGAATTTGGAGGTTATCCCCAGACTTCGTCATTCTCACAGAGACCTATGCTTGACTCCAAAAATTGTTATGGATGTGGAGAGACTGGACATATTAGGAAATGTTGTCCAAAACAGAGTTACAGACCCCCAATAGTTAGAGGTAGAGCTGGTCATGGTAGAGTCCGCCATTCTGGAGGACGTGGTGGCAAAGGTAATGGTGGTCACCAAAAAAGTCGGGGTGGCGGGCAAGTTGGAACTACTGCAGCGCAACTTAGTAGGGGCAATGGACAGACAGGTGATAGGGCACACTGTTATGCTTTCCCCGGGAGGTCTGAAGCAGAGACATCTGATGCTGTT
Source organism: Solanum pennellii (assembly GCF_001406875.1). NCBI lineage: Eukaryota > Viridiplantae > Streptophyta > Magnoliopsida > Solanales > Solanaceae > Solanum > Solanum pennellii. The sequence continues at coordinate 14,777,927 of NC_028641.1, read as the reverse complement.
ATCACAGGTACTCTTTTGGTCTGTGATTGCATGTCTTCTGTATTATTTGATCCTGGATCCACATTTTCATATGTATCTTCCTCATATTCTACTAGTCTTGATTTATATTGTGATTTGCTTGACATGCCTATTCGTGTCTCTACTCCTGTGGGTGAGTCT
>NC_028641.1:14724439-14774756 GCF_001406875.1 Solanum pennellii | reverse complement strand
ATGTATCGTGACCTAAAGCAACATTTTTGGTGGAGTAGAATGAAGCGTGACACTGTTGAATTTGTTGCCCAATGCCCGAATTGTCAGCAGGTAAAGTATGAACACCAGAGGCCCGGAGGGACACTTCAGAAAATGCCCATTCCTGAATGGAAGTGGGAAAGAATTGCAATGGATTTTGTGGTTGGTCTTCCAAAGACATTGGGTAAGTTTGATTCTATTTGGGGAATTGTTGACAGGGTAACTAAGGCTGCTCACTTCATTTCGGTCAAGATGACTTACAATGCAGAGAAGTTAGCCAAAGTCTATATCTCAGAAATTGTTCGATTGCATGGAGTTCCACTTTCCATCATATCAGATAGAGGTACGCAATTTACTTCTATGTTTTGCAGAACATTACATGCTGAATTAGGTACTAGGCTGAATCTTAGTACTGCATTTCAGCCTCAGACCGATGGTTAGTCTGAGCGAACGATTCAGGTGTTGGAGGATTTGCTTCGTGCATGTGTGATAGAATTTGGTGGTCATTGGGATAAATTCTTACCCTTAGCAGAGTTTTCATACAATAATAGCTATCACTCAAGTATTGATATGGCCCCATTTGAGGCACTTTATGGGAGCAGATGTAGGTCTCCCATTGGTTGGTTTGATGCATTTCAGGTGAGACCTTGGGGTACCGATCTTTTGAGGGAATCGTTAGATAAAGTAAAATTCATTCAGGAGAAGCTTCTAGCAGCTCAGAGTAGGCAGAAAGAATATGTAGATCGAAAGGTTAGGGACTTGGATTTTATGGAAGGTGAACAAGTCTTGCTGAAGGTTTCACCCATGAAAGGTGTGATGCGGTTTGGTAAGCGAGGTAAGCTTAGTCCGAGGTATATTGGTCCATTTGAAGTCTGAAGCGCGTGGGGGATGTGGCCTATGAATTGGCATTGCCTCCAGGGTTGTCAGGACTGCAACCGGTATTTCACGTGTCTATGCTGAAAAAATACCATGATGATGGAAATTATATTATTCGTTGGGATTCAATTCTTCTTGATGAGAATCTGTCTTATGAGGAAGAGCCTATTGCTATTCTAGATAGGGAGGTCCGCAAGTTGAGATCAAATGAGATTGCATCTATCAAGGTTCAGTGGAAGGATCGGCCATTTGAAGAGTCCACTTGGGAGAGTAAGGTTGATATGCAAGAAAGATATCCACATCTTTTTACATATTCAGGTACTCTTTCTCGCCCTTGCTTTTCTTCCTGTGATCGTTCGAGGACAAACGATGGGTAAATTGGTATCTATTGTAACAACCCATTTAGTCGGTTTGAGCAGTAGAATTATTTTTGATAAATACTTACTGGGTCGACGGACCACGCGACGGACCGTCATGGTCACGACGGACCGTCATGGATACCGTCGTCCCATACTTGTGCAATTCCTTCTGCTGCTCTCTTCATTTCCCTCGACGGCAAGTATGACGAACCGTCATAGGCACAACGGTCCGTCGAGGGTCTTCGTTCCAAAACACTTCAACTCTTGGAATCTGGGTACTAGGATTACTTCTCTGAACTTCGCGACGAACCTGCAGGACGGACCGTCATAGATACGACGGACCGTCACAAGCTGCGTAACCCCACACTTGGTCAGACTTCCGCTAAATTTTAAATGGGTGTTTTGGACTATTCGTAATTATAATTATGAAATTAGTGGGGTAGTTTTAATAATTGAGTTAGTTGGGGGTTAAAGGAGATAACTTTAAAATTAATAGTGGCTCACTTTTATAATTTTGAACTATACATTTAGGGTGATAACTAATCTGTAGAAAAGAAGAAATATAGACGCGTAAAAACCAAGTGAGGGGAAGGTTGTGCGGCTACACCAAAGATCAACTTGGAGTTCTTTTAGAGGTAATCTTCTTTGTTAATAGTTAACATATATAATCGTGGATTAATTATCGTTAGCGGGTCTTTATAATGAATAGTGGAAAAAGATTAAAGAGAAATTGAATAGTGCAAAGTTGAGGAACGTGCTGATCGGAAGTTGACAATTTGTTGTGGGTTTGTTCGAGTAAAGGCAGTAACACAATTGGGGGGATAATTATGGCATCTTGATGGTCAAGAATTTATGTTAGTGGATAGGAAGTTGTGATTTGAGACAAAAGAATTTTACCGTAATTAGATAACATTAGTTAGTTTAATTTGGTTAATGTTAAGGTATAGTATATTATATAAGTTACATTAAAGTGATGTTAATGGAAGGAATTAAGATCTATCCTTAGGTTTGATTTTTGAAAAATTGAATATATAATTAGGTGAGTTTTTGGGTCTAGGCTAAACATAGACTAATCTGATGGTTTATAGACTCGTTAACTTACAAATTGTGCATATATATATACTTGATAGTTTGGAAAGGTTCGGAGGCAATAAGGAAAGGAAAGGCATTGGAGAAGTAGTTACTCGACTTCAATTCTTCGGTGGAGGTAGGTTATGGTTTATTTCTATGTGATAGATAAACTCTAAATAGCGATTGATATGTATTGAGTGATATTGTAAAGTCTCCTATGTACTTGATTGTGTGGTTGTATGTTTTGATTGTGTGTTTTGTGGTTTGCCTAAGATTATGAGATTGTTGAATTTCTAATCTTGAACCCTCTCTATTAAAATGACGCCTTGAATAAAGAAGTCTTGATGAAATAAATAATGAGATAATTGGATCGGAGTGTCACGTTCGGACACGGTATAATGGGATCGGAGTGTCACGTTCCGACATGGTATTGTGGGATCGGAGTGTCACGTTCCGACACGGTATTATGGGATCGGAGTGTCACGTTCCGACACGATATTATGGGATCGGAGTGTCACGTTCCGACACGATAACATTAAAGGCAAAGAACCTGGAAGTAACTTAATATACTTAATCTCAAGGAACCTATTTTCCAAATGAGTATGGTGTGGAGGCATGAGTCCTCACAGGTGTTCGTGATGTTGTGATTGATGGTGTACCTATTACGGTGTTGTTGTTGTCAATGGTTCATGTGTTTGTTGCGTGCCACCTGTTTAGTATTGTAGTTGATTTTATATTATTATTCATTATATATTGGTTTCTATTTTGAGTTGGCCGATGATACCTACTCAGTACGTGTTCCTTGTACTGACCCCTACTTGTATTTTCTTCTTTGTTATTTTGTGGAGTGCAGCAAGTGTGCCATCGACTTCGACTCGCCCTCAGCTCTAGCCAGTCTCCAGCACATCAGAGTTCAGGGTGAGCTATTATTTCTAGCTCGTGCTGGATTCTCTCATTCACGTCTTGATGTCTTTGAATTTCAGACATGGACCATCTTTCTACTTATTTTGGTTTCTTAAATACTCTTAGACTTGGTAATTTGAGGATAGATGTTCTTGATGTGATGACTTCCAGATTTTGTGTTTCAAGTAGTTTTTAAAGTCCTTCCACAATGGAGGTAACTTTTCAATAATTGCAGCCACTTGAAAAGCATCATTCACAATCAATCCTACATTAAAGGTTATGTGAGTATTAAGGGAAAACTTAATATTTCTAACATAGGCATTAAATAAATTTATACCTTCAGCAAGGAGATAATGGATTATGACCTGCAATTCTTGAACTTGGGTGACGATAGTCTTACTGTCTATCATCTTATAGTCCAGAAATTTTGCCAAATGAATTTCTTCATTCCGGCATCTTCTGTTTTGTACTTCTTTTCTAAAGCATCCCAGTGTTCTTTTGAGGTTTTGGCATTGCTGTACACATTGTACTGATCATCTTGCAGACCACTCAAAATATAATTTTTACACAAAAAATCTTAGTGTGTCCATGCTTCTGTTACCAAGAATCGTTCATCAGCCGGAGTTTCATCTGACATAACAGGAATATTCTCATGAATGAACTTCTGCAGACTCAACATCGTGAGATAGAAGAACATCTTTTGCTGCCATCTCTTAAAATCGACTCCAGAAAACTTTGCAGGTTTCTCAGCCGGTGCTAAGGCAGCATTTGAACGATTATGTGCAACCGTTGTTGTTGCAGCACTTACTGTTTCAGCATTTGTTTGACTTGAATTAGTCATTTTTTTTCTGTCACAAATGGCAGATAAATTAAGTATTTGAAATACTAACAGTAAAGAACGAATCTTTACACAAACTTTTTCTGATTTAACGATAAAGTTTTTATGTTCTTTTAATCGTTAATCGAATGAATTTTAAAAATTCAAGCAGAGTAGAAAACCATAAAGGTCTTAATCTCTAGAAACCTCAAATACAGAAACTATTAAATTTCTTAAGATTGTTATTCTTACAATAACCTGTATTTATAAGGTTAATAAACAGAAACAGAAATAAGATGAAGGAGAAAAAATATAAAATACAAAAATTAATCCGAGTCCACAGAAACTACTGTGCGTCCTTAAGAAATTTAATCCCCTCACTGTACCCAAGGTTATGGATTAATTTCTCCCAAGATAAAACGGATTAAACCTGTTAAAGAAATAGCGGTACCTCAAACTTCTATAACTTCAACGAACTTAAGAACAGCAACAAGTCACACAGACTCAGTCGATCGACACTTTGATTTTATTTGATAGAAAAATAAATGCAGAGAAGGAAAAAATTTTCAGTATTTTAAAAACTCAAAAATTGACTTCCTTTTATAGCCATTTTCAGCAAGGAACATGTCTGTTCAGTGAAATCTGTTAAGACCCATTTTATCCAGAAAGTTGTGTCTTTTGGAAAAAATAACAACTTTTCGGAAAATTGTGTCTGTTAGGAAAATAAAGACTTTTTGGAAAGTAACGACTTTTCGGAACTGATTAAATAAATTTTGTCCAAAAAATTTATCAATCAATCACATCATTTGCCAAATCCAAATCCGAATCCGAATCCGAAGCCGAGGCCGAGCGAGCGACGACGACGACGGCGCGAGGGGGCATCTTCTTCTTAGCTCTTTAAGAAGTAATGGAAGTGTTTCCTTCTATAAAGACAACAATTTCCCTTTCTTTTGCCGATATGGGAGAAATGACTTTTCCTTTGCACTTTGCAAATGACTTTTCATTTTCCCTCCAAAGTAGTTCCCTCACTTTTCATATTCTCTCTTTCCTTTTCCCATTCACACTTGCTAAATCCCAACAAAAGTCACCTTCTCACATCAACTAATTAGGACTCCTAGATCTAGTTAGCTGGAAACATAAGACTCCTAAAAGTACTTCCACTAATAGCACTAAACTTTTGAATCAATCTACTAAAAAAATATAATTGAAACCAAAACACATGACGATAGTGTAGCAAATCTCACCAGAATGGGAGGGTTGATGAAGACCTGGTTCATTATCGTCAGTTCGTGTTGACCAAAAAACTTGAAAATGAAAAAAAAAGAACATAAAAGAGGAATGGGTAAGAGGGTTGTTTGTTGGTTGCGCGAGCTTGATCTTGATCTTGCTGGTTGTAGTTTTCAGCACCAACAAAGTAGAGCAATGAAGTTTCTTCTGGTGAGGTCTGGTGTCTCATTTGTCATTCACTGAAATGGAGAAGAGGACACACAAGGGTTTTGGTGGTGAGATCTGGGGGTTTGTATGTCGTCCAGTAGAGTGGAAAAGAGGACGGAGTGGGGGTTTTGTTTTTGAGATCTTGGGTTTTGATTGTCCTCATTGGAGTGGTGAAGAGGATGTATGGGTGTTTTGGCTGTGAGATCTGGTGATTCCTTTGTGTTCACCGGGGTGGTGAGAGGACACGATTGGGTTTTGCTGGTAAAATCTGGTGGTTCGTTTGCTGGAGCGGCAAAGAGGATGGAGTGGGGTTTTCGTTTCAGGTGCGATGGTTGTAGGTAGAGCTACTGTTGATTTTTTTTTGTCCTCCGGTTCATCGGAGGGTGGAGCTCCTCACGTATAGCACCGTGAGAAGGGAGAAAGGAGGGTATGACAGTGGTTTTGGGTCTGGTAGGAGCTTTGAGCTCATTTGACCATTGTGTTTTGCCGAAACTTGGAGCTCACCTATGAGTTCTTCTATCGATGAGAGGTTGTGATGAGGGAGAAAGGTAGAGTGTGATTGTTTAACAGAACAATGGTAGAGTTGAGATCTAGACATGGAGGGGAAAACTTTTTTCAGGACTCTCCCTTTGAGAAATTCCTCCCCGCACCCCTACCCCCCAAAAAAACCTAAAAATATTCATCTCTTCTTTATTTCATTATTAAGTGAAGCATTATAAAAGCAACCAAAATTATTGACTATTATATTGTCCTAAAACAATATGATAATTAAATATTTATATCTGTAATTCATTAATTGAATTTAATGAATTAATAGGTTGTGCTCAAATAATTATAATTAATGGGTTATAAGAATATAAAAGTCAATTCCCTAAATGGTCACAAGTTAAGAGAATTGTTTTGAAATATTTATGTTTGATTCAGGACAAAATATCACTCAACTATCACTATTTTCCTTCAATTATACTTGACACTTCAAAATCATCACTCTCTCCTAGTTGTCATGACATGTTTGTAAAATATTTTTTTAATAATAGACTAATTTAATTTAATTCATTAAACCCATTATAATCATATTATTAAATTTTTTTATTAGTTTATTACGAATAAATTTTCTTACTTAAAATCTTTTAGCACAATTAAACTTTTAATTTTTTTTTATGTTATGAAAAATACATTTTAAAATGTACTATAATTTTATCAATTTTCAATGCTTATAAACACATACATTCAAAAAAATATTGATATACAAATCACTTATGAACACTAATTTACATGAATTAATCATAAGTTATATAATGAATAATTAATATTAATGGTCAATTAACTATCACAATAATAGTAATTGTGTATTTTGAAATTCATGCTTCCGATATTATTATTTTTTTGAAAAGAAAGAAAGAAAGTAAATAATATTATATTTTTTTATCCAAAAGAATACTAAATACCTCAAAAGTCTCCTTAAATTCTAGTTGATATGCCCTGTCATTAAATAATCATTTTAAAAAATAATACACCTATATAATTCATCAAAGTTATATCTCTACAAAATAAATATATAAATTAAATGAAAATTTATGAAGATTATAAGAAAAAAAAAATTAAACAAGTCTAATAACTTTATATATTTTCACCAAGCAAAATTCAATGAAAAAAATCTCTGTGTGCACTTATTAATTACTTGATAATTATAAAATTCCTAACTAAGTTATTTGAGAATTTTAACCAATTTGTTTTTGTAAAAATATTTAGCTAAATTATTAAGGTTGACAAAAAATTGCTCAGAAAGAGAAAATTATTATTTAATTTTTTTTAATTTAATTTTAATTTTAATTTTTTCTTTATATTATATTATATTATAACTTTTCATACAATTAAACACTAATAAATAAACTAATAATTAATTGAATTTCCTAATTTAATTCAACAATACATATTATATGAGATTAATATACTAATAAATGAAGATCAAAATTTTATTTTCTATAAATATTATTCACTTACTATTTTTTAAAAAAAAAATGATATTGTAAGTATATATGGATTTCAAAGCATCCAAATAATTATTTTTTTAATAATCAATGGACCTTTAATATTATTGATTCATTATACAATTTATGATTAGCTGATGTAAATTAGTGTTCATGAATGATTTCTATATCAATATTTTTTTGAATGTATGTGTTTATAAGTATTCAAAATTGATGATATTTTAGTACGTTTTAAAAATGTATTTTTCATAACATAAAAAATAAAAATATTAATTATGATAAAAGATATTAAGTATGAAAATTCATTCTTAATAAATTAATAAAAAAAAATGTGATCATTAATTTAGTTAAATGAGTTTAATGAATTAAATTATTCTATTATTAAAAAGAGACTTTAATGGCATGGCATGCCAACTAGGAGAGAGTGATGCTTTTGAAGTGTCAAGAATATTTCGAGGAATATATTGATAGTTGAGTGATAGTTTGGTCTGAAATGAAACATATATAAGGTAATTCCCTTAACTTGGGTGACAATTTAGAAAATTGACTCGAAAGAGTTTTGAAAAACTACGTTCTTAGTTGTTAAGCTGAGGTGAATTTTTTCATAATGTAATTATTTGGAAAATGAATTTTTAAGATATACCTCATTATTGCTTCTTAGAAGGGTAAGTAATCAATGTTTGCCAAGTGTAAGAAATAATATATGCATAACTAATACAAGTATAAATAATACGCCTTACCAATACACTCTATTGTGTATTTATTTTATAATTTCTATTAAACGACCCCCAACTCACTCGATACTTGTTGCACCCTTTTGATTGTAGGGATTGATCTACGTAGAAGATAGGGCGATAAAAATAAATATAATGTGAATAAAGACATTAAATCTAACCTAAATTAAAAGTCAAGGTTTTTCTCGGATAGCAACTTGAATGACTTTCACGCTCTACTACACCATGGACATGACCGACACTCAATGACCATTGTTAGCCTCGAGAGGACCCTTGGCCGGGCTTACTTAACTCAGTGGAGGACTTAACTCAATGAAATAGTCTCATTCAATAACTTAAAGTAAATAAGTTGGACAAAATGACACTTGATTCTCATAAAAAAATATCAGCAACACAAAGATAAGAGACTCAATACTAACTATCTAATTGCCTATGAAGGCTCTATAATTCTAAAAGGGAAGTTGGGACAGACCCCACAATATCCTATAAAAAGAAAGACCAAAAAACGAATAAATGTATCCTCCAAAATGCAAGAAGGCTAACCACTGACTTCGAGTGATCACCTAGATCAACGAGGCACTAGATGATGCTGATCCAGGTTACCTGCGTCTGCATCATGATACAATGTAGGCCAACTAGCATTTGTACATTGAATGTACGAGCATGCGAGTTGGAATGCTAACAACAACTTAAGCTTGAAAAAGAGTAAGAGGGAACACTTATCATGGCTTTACTCTACACATTAATAAATTGACTTAATATAAATAAATAAGACACATGCAATATATAAAAGCGTGTAAAAACAATGAAAACACTTAGTTCGTTAAGGAAAATGCAATAACAAACTCAATTTTTCTTATATATGAACTCCTATACTGTGAGAGATTATCTAACCGACAACCACCACTATGCGCCTATGTGGTGATACAGTGTCTTGTCCACACTGCCTGAACTGTCCTATACTTTGAGTAGCATAGAACGACTCAACTTAGTGGATCCACTAGCTTAACTTACGTGATCATCTAAAAATTGTAACCCATTAATACCCATGATGGATACATTTTTTTCATGTAGACTTGAGGTAATATGAACACTCATCCCCACATCGGTGCTCAATACTATTCCAAAATATAGTTTAGCTCATGCATATAAAGTAACTTCTTTCTTTAGTTTTAGGTAATTACTCACAGCTTAGCCCCAAAGGCTCCTTTGGAATCGATTTTCCCTTTTATTGCTCAAATGTTAAAACATTTATAAATTATTTGGGAATACTTAGTTCCCAAATTAGTTTTTGAGAAGTGAACTCAAATCTTTACTCTTTTCTTGAATTGAAACTTTAGCCTCAAAACGAAGTTAAAACGTTTATTAAAGATTCTTGATAATTTAGGAACTTTGTTTTGACTTTTTAACTTCTAGACTTAACCCTTAACTTCTTTGACTTTAATCTTAACATTCCTTGAATTGGATTATGAATTCAAGGTTCATGATCTCATCTTTATGGATAATTTCATGATGTTTAGATGTACCTTGGAGTGTTGGAATCAACTAAGAAACATAGGTACATCAGTTAGGAAATAGTAAAAAAGAGTGGGGAATGAATGGGGTGAATTGGAGTCCTTGATGCTTTGATAGGTATATTTCCTTACTCCCTAGGATTGTTGAACTCTATGCTCTGATACCAAGTTGGTCATGCCCAGAGTCTACACCGTGGACGTGGCTGACACTCTATTACCATAGCTAGCCTTTAGCAGACCCTTGGTGTGGCTTACTTAACACAACAGAAGACTTAAATCAATGAAATAATCTTATTCAATAACTTAAAGTTAATAAGTAGGCCAAAATTTCACTTAAGTCTCATAACAAAATATCCGCAATACAAATATGAGACACTCAATACTATCTGACTGACAGTCTATGAAGTCTCTAAAATACAAAAAGGGATGTTGGGATAGACCCCACAACATCCTATAAAAAGAAAGACTGAATAACGAATAAATGTCTCCTCCAGAATGCAAAGAGGCTCATCAGTGACTCCGATTGCTTAGCTGGATCAACGATGCGCTCGATGATGATAATCCTGGTAACCTGTGTTTGAATTATTACACGATGCATGCCAATTAACATAAGTGTATTGAATGTATGAGTATGTGATTTGGAATGCTAACAACAACTTAAGCTTGAAAAAGAGAAAGAGGGAACGCTTACCTTTGCTTTGATCAACTCATGAATAACTTGATTTATAATAAAGCAATAAGACACATACAATATATAAAAGCGTGTAAAAGCAATGAAAACACTTAGTTCGTTAAAGAAAATGCAATAACAAACTCAACTTTTCTTATATATGAAATAATATAGTTCTGTGCGATATTCTCTAACCGGCAACTACCACTATGAGCCTAAGTTGAGATACAACGCCTTGCCTACGGTGCCAGAACTGTTCTATACTTTGTCGTCGCATAGAACTGCATAAGTTAGTATATCCACTAGCTTAACTTATATGATCGTCAAAAAGATATGACCCATTAATATCCATGATGGCTACATGATTTTCATGGTGTCTTGAGTTAATATGAACTCTCATCCCCACATTGATGTTCAATAATACTCCCAATATATACTTTAGCTAATTCTTGTAAAGGAACTTCTTTCTTTAGTTTCAGATAATTTCTCACTGCTTAGCCCGAAAGGCTCGTTTGGAAGCGGTCTTCCCTTTTCTTGATCAAATGTGAAAACATATATAAATTATTTGGGAATACATAGTTGCCTAATAACTTTTTGAGAAGTGAACTTAAATCTTTACTCTTCCCTTAAAATTGAAACTTGAGCCTTATAACGAAGTTAAAACGTCTATTAAAGAATCTTGGAACTTTAGGAAACTCACATTTGACTTACTTCTGAACTTCTAGACTTAACCCTTAACTCTTTTGACTTTAACCTTAACTTTCCTTAAATTGGATTATGGATTCAATATTCATGATCTCATGTTTATGGATGATTCCATGATGTTTAGATGTACCTTATAGTGTTGGAATCAACTAAGAAACATGGGTGCATCACTTAAGAACTAGTACGAAAGAGTGGGGAATGAATGGGGTTAACTGGCGTCCTTGGTGTAGGGCGCCAAGCCCTAAACTTCAAAGGCAAAGTTGAGGCGCTCTGGCTGGCGTGAAGTCCCAAGGCCCTATGGGCAGAGATTGTCCTGTGGAGCTATGGGAGTCGCGCGTCCGAAGGCTCTACGGACATGATTTCTAGACATTTCTCCTCCGTTTCATCTCTAAACCCTCTAAACTTTCATGGTTCTTTCCCCAAAACACATAGTCTCATTATTACCCAAAACACCCAATATATTTGACTCGAAAAACAACCCAAAAACATGAATCAAATCAACATTAGACATGCAACAACTCAACCAACAAGAATTCAACAATGTTCTCTTCAAGAACTTCAATTTTTTCATTCAACCAACTCAAAACTGTTGAATTTAAACAAGTTAATGTGTGGGTGAACTAACCCAACACAAAACGATCTCACATACCTTGATAGGGATCACCCCAGACGAATTCCACTCGCAAATCTTGACGTTCTTGGCGAATTCTTGACTTTTCTCCCTTTCCTTCTTCTTTTCTCTCTTCTCCAAGCCCTAACCGTAATTTTGTTTTACCAAAACTGAACTAAACTTTGTGTTTACCCCAATAAACCCCTAAAATAAAATCGGAAATTAATTGGTTAAAAGACTAGTTTGCCCTTCCTTAAATCCGGAGTGGAACTTTTCTTACTTCAACAACCCAACTTTCGATCATACGATATCAAAAATACGCAAATTCAGCAGCGTTGGAATGATCTCACACGGGATTTCCAACCATATCAAGAACTACCTCTAAGTCATCCTGAGCTAGAAGTTATATCCGTTAGAAAAAATGACCAAAACTCACTTTTTTAACTTATACAATGTTCTAGAATTTTTTCCTCTCTTTCCAAAAATAAATATTTTTAGTCTCTTAGTTTATTCTTAGCTATTTCAATTTTGTGAGATGTTACAATGACCAACACTAAAAATTGTTTCTCAAAATATAATTCATTAAGTAGGTTCAAATTGTGACGTTTTAACATTATACTTAATGAGATAAGTTATAATAAAACCTCAATGAATTTGCTGTTTCTTCTTCTTTTTTAACTTTTACAGATATACATTAGTTAACAAAAATCAGATAAACTTAAATGTGATCCCTAGTAGATTATATTTAACTGAGTTACCATGATAAAGAAATTTCATTAGAGTAAAATATCTAGTTTTATTTCATAATCATATAGTAAGACATTATGCAATTAACTATTCTTTTATGAGTACATTACTTGAATGAATTAAAAATAAATCACTACCCACTATATGTATTTGTGCTATTTTGATTATGTTTTTTGTGCAATCAATTTATATTGAGTTGCCTCAATACTACTTTAGAATAAGTTTAATACAAGTTAAGTGACATCTTGGTGAGAATCACAAAAACAAATTAAGCAATATTTAAATTTTCATCTACTGTAAAGCAACATCAAAATTTCTACTAAGGGAAGGTGCTAAAATATGTCATCAAAATTTTTAGAAAAAGCTCATTTATATCATTTGTTAAAAGTTTGGCTCATATATGCCTTTGTTGTTAAAGAAAAGACTCGTTCATACCGTTCTTTAACTCCGATTTTTGCAAAAACATTTTTGACACCCAAACAAGGTTTAACACTTTTCAATTGGTGTTTTTGATCAAATGTACATTTTGTTCTTCTACTTCCGTAAGAACATTAGATATTCCCAAATTTCAAACTTGTTCAGTTCTATATGAAATCGCCTCAAATTTCAAGAGTAGTTTCCCTCTGACCTAGATATCAAAACTAAATATCTTTTCAGCTTGAATTCGACCTAACTCAAGTACTAAACAACACGCATTGAAAATTTACTTCAAAGTTTCAAAATTTCAACATTCTTTAACGGTAGAATTTTCTCAACGACTTCAAATCATTTAAAATTTTAAACATAGACTCAAAAAACATTAGGTGACAAAGATCAAATGTAAAAAAACACCTACGAAAACATGAACTAAAGCAACATTTTAAAATTTTGGGACTGATTTTAATTTTTTGGATTTCTTTTAATACGGATGAATTTTTTAAACTCTACAAATGATTTTACAGTTTCAAGTTTTTTTAAAAAAATTTAATGATGTAGCCAAAATTTGAGATGATTTCATGAAGAATTAAAGATGTTCAAATTTTCAGAGTTGTTTATGCCTTCATGTGTTCTTACAAAAAAAGAAGCAAAAAGTGTACATTTGATCCAAAAACTCCAATTGAAAAGTGTTAAAACCTTGTTCAGGATGTAAAATATGATTTTGCAAAATAAAAGTTAAAAAAATGGCGTGAATGAGTCTTTTCTTTAACATCAATGACATGGATGAGCCAAAATTTTAACAAATGGATTAGATGAACCCTTTTCTAAAAATTTGCTGACATATTTGAGTCTTTTCCGTTCTATTAAATACGAATTTTGTCCAAATTGGAGAAAACACTAAATAAAATATATAACAAAAAGCTTACATGGTCATAAGTTGTGGTAATGCCACTACAAGAAACTCTGAGCTACTATTAATTATAGACCTACTGGAGTAGGACACATCCTACACTCTTCACTTACGATTTAAATGAGTAAGAAATAAATTTTCATTGCTCTATAACCATATTTGGTGGATCCTACCTATTCAAATATGAGTCTCACTAAATTATTCTCTGATAATGAAAATTTTACACATAAAATGTTGTCTAATATAACAAAATATCCATAAACTACATATATTCTTAATCAATCAGATTCGCCTCATTCTATGTGTTTATTTTTTAGGACTGAATATTAATTATTCAAATTTTGTTCATTAAGTTTGTTTGTTTTATTTCCTTATAAGCTTCTTAATGCGTCTGAATACATCTGAATAAATAAGATATATAAGACACTCTTAACACCATTCAAACTCAAAAATAAGATTCCTATCTTAATCCAACTACATCACAACAATAAAAAAAGTTCTTGTTTAATTAATGTTGATTACATGCTTACCAGTATAATTTCATTTATTCTTACTAAGTTCATATACGTCTTTTATTTTCATAAATTAATCCACATATTTGAATTAATAAGCATTCATGATATAATATTTAACACGGTTCCAGAAAATAAGAGTATTAATTATTTGATCGATAACAATAACAAATGTCCATTATAATATAAAATATTTTCATAAACATTATATTACTACTCTATGTAAACTATTTTACATTACATTGTATTAGATTCTCAAAGTTTTTGAGTGCAAAGAAGTCATATTAATGATGTAACTTAATGTTAAATTCCTAATAAATAAATCATATTACCTTGTTACGATATGAATGCTCAAAAATATTATTTCTATAAAAAAAACCATTTTAATAGAATGAGGTTTTTATAATATTTTATTGATATAACATTCAATTTCTTATGTACATTGAGATATTGAAAAACAACAGTCCTAATAATTCAGTGTTCAAATTCAAAGATAACATTTTAATATTCAGATCTTTATTTAGATTTACATATCTATATCTTAATGCATATCTTAATATCTAGGTGTGTATTTAGATTTAGACGTCTTAATCTTAAAGAAAACAAATGAATCCTAAGTGAACTGATAACATAATAATTAAGAATGCGTGTTTAAAGATTAACCAGAAAAGGGCCTAAAATACTCTTGAAGTATTGAAAATGGTACAAAATTGCCCTCCATCCACCTATTGGCTCCAAAATATCTTCCCACCCACCTATGGGCTCAAAAATACCCTTGTAATCTACTTTTAGGTTCAAAATTGACCAATTATTTAACGGTTTTAAATTTTGAACTATTTATATATTTTTTTAAATACTTGGCGCTCAACTATTGGTTATAATTTACCTTATTAGTATACCCACTTATTACTAAGTAAAAGCCACAAAATTAATAAACCTATCACATTACTAATGCAACAGCAGGAACGCTACTTCCAATTAGTGTCTTAAAAAATTTGAGGCGAAACAATCTATAGAAGTTAATTATCATACATTCAAGTGTCTAAATAAAAATTACCGATAAATTTAAAAGTTTTATTATGTTCATCTTTAATATTCTTTCATCTCAATTATGTGATGTTACTTCATAGGTAACTTTTTTTTAAAATAATATATTAAATGGTTTAAAACAAATCATAAATATTTATAAAATTATATTAAAAACGTGCATGAATTAATTCGGGATGTACTACTTCTTTACCTTTAATAATAAATTTCGAATTCAAATTTGAATGAGAATCCTATTGAAAATGTCCTCCTAAATAAGCGGCTCAACTTAATTGGGGCTTCGATTCGGACTAGAATAATTTTGGATATCATTTTCAGGAACCTATCATGTCGTCGTGTATTAGTAGTGTTTATGACGATTCTGATATTATAATTGATTTATTAATTGGGTCGGCCGCGTTTAGTTAGTAATGAGTTGATAGTGGGTTGGTTTAAAAATTATATTAATAAATTAAAGAGAATTTTTTCAAAATATTAATATTTTAACATTTAATAGAAACCATTGTCAAAACTTTTAATATTTAGTTAAATGTCAAAATATTAGTTTGTTATGTATCTTATTTAAATTTTTATTATTTGTTTTAATTTAAAGAATATAATTGTTAACTATTAAAAAGGAGAACTTTATGGGAGAGATTTTTTTATAAAATGAACAACTGCTTAAAAGTCTCATTAGTTACAAAAATTAAAATGTAAATACAAATTCATAAAAATTAACACAAAGAACTCATACCACTTGTTTATCAAATATCTAGTATCGATTTTTAAATTTTCATTGATAATACTCAATTTTTGTTGAAATGAATTCAATTTAATCGCATTTTTTAAATTTGTATCTTTTAGAATATTGTATCCAACTCAACAGATTTTAGTATTTTAATTATGTATGCTATCTTTTTCTAGAATCATATATCTTTCTGTAATCGTGTTCATATGTAAAGCTTAGATTATATTGGAATATAATTCGTAAAATTTTTGTAATACAAATAAAAGAAAAATATATTTGGCAGTTATGTAATACAATTTTGGATCACTAGGATACAATTTTAGTTTCACTATGAAAGTAAAATACCAATTTTAATTTAAATGGTAAAATGAACACATAAGATACAAAAATTATTGATATACAATTATGATGAAAATATAATAAAAAGAAATACAAAACTTGTTGTCATTGAAATTGAGACTAAAATATGAAATGAGCACAATAAATACTCACATAAGTTGGAATGCAAAATTGACTTTGTTGATATATCATTATGATGAACACAAAAAAATATAAACTTTTCTGAGTACAATGTGAGAGTTAAATACAAAATGATTACAATAAAATACTCACCACAATTCAATTTGAATTTGAATTGTAAAGTGAATTCATAAAATATAAAAGTTGTTGATATACAATTATGATGAAAACATAATAAAAAGAACTACAAACTTGTTGTCGTTGAAAATTAAGATTGAAATACAAAATGAGCACAATAAATACGCACATCAATTGATATACAAATGTGACTTTGTTGGTATACCTTTATAATGAATACAAAATAAAAATTTAAAATACAAAATCAACAATTTAAAATATAAAATTATCTTCACTTGTGTTCTAAGTAGACAATTGTGATATTTGAAAAATAGAACATTGTTGATTAAGTTGAATACCTCTAGTAATTCTCTTAGATTCTGCCATTGGAGAGAGATTTAGAGTTTATCTAACACAAAATGTGATTTCAACTACAAACAACAATTTTTAACGATTTAAACAAAAACAAGATCATAAAACAAATATTAGAAAACAGATAAAGACTCATATTTTAATAAAAGAGATTGCATGAATATCTTTATAAATATATTTTTCAATTTCGGAAAAAAAAGAAGAAGAGAGGCAGATTTTGAAATGGAGAAGAGTTGGAATATGAAAATATGAAACAGAGAAAATATTTCATTTTTTAAAAAACATATAAGAGAGGATTAATTGGAAAAAAATTTGTAATTAAAATGAGATAAAATAAGAAGTAAATTAAAATACTCAATACTTTCGAAAATAATGACATTTTGACATTTTTACGAATATTTATAAAGCATAGAGGTTTTTACTAATTAAGTTAGGTTATTTGACTAGTTTGCTAATTTTCTCTAAATTAAATTAAAACCAATAGTTGAGTGCCAAGTATTTTAAAAAATATTTAAGCAGTTTAATTTTAAAACCGTTAAATAAATGATCAATTTTAAACCCAGAGGTGGATGACAAGGGTATTTTGGAGTAATAGGTGGATGAGAAGGGCATTTTCGAGCCTACAGGTCGATGGAGGGTAATTTTATACCATTTCCAATACTTCGAAACTATTTTAGACCTTTTTCCGAAGATTAAATACTTAAGTTGGTCAAAAAATGGCAACCCAGATCTAAACAATTGAAGTAATAGTGAAAAGACCCAAAGTTGTCTATCTAGCCTCTAACATAACTAAGATGAATGTTGGGACAAACCTCACAACATCCTCATGATATAAACAAAAAACAATTAAAAGAGTCCTCCGGAATGCAAGGAGGCTCACCAATTGATTCTGGAGTGCTCAATGGATCAACCACTGGATGTCGATCCTCATTACCAGCGTCGACATCATAATACGATGCAGCTGGCTCAGTACATTGAATGTACGAGTGTGCGAGTTGGAATTCTAAACAACATAGGCTTGAAGAGGTTCTGAAAGCAACACTTACCTTGACTCTACTCAACTCATGAATATTTACTAACTCATTTCACTATAAAGTAGTTCAAATCAAGTGTAATACAATAGAAAAGTTGTTTAAAACATGATGTCAACTCTGTGTATATGCAAGTATAAAACATACCTTTGAAATCTATATAAAAATATATAAACTAATGTATATAAAAATAGATAAAAGACATAAAGTCACACCTGAAGATGTCTTGAATTTTCAAAAAGACACCTAAACTATGTAAGTGTCTTATTACCCCCCTACACAATCCTGAACTCATATTATTACATCATGTTTTTTCCACCTGGCATGGGGAGTGTATACACTCTCTCAAAGAGCGTGAACAAACTAAAAAACGAATGTAATTTTATTTTTACAAGAATTTTACTATAAAATATATATTTTTATTTTTCTTATTATTTTAACTTTTTCTCCTTATTACTTTTTGCTTTTTCTTTCTTCCTTCTTCTTCAAAAATTCATTGTCATATTCATTAACGTATCACTTTCAATGTAACCTTTTACCACAACTCCATCTCTCTTTTATCTACTATAGTTTAACTCTCTTCAATTTTATAATTATATCTAGATAATTTAATACATTTCGGACAATGTGATAAACCCATTAGATTTCAAGATGATTAGTAGACATTATTTAGTTTTTTATCCAAAATTGTAATTAAACTTTTTCAATTTTCGGAGAATTCTTATGCTTTCAAAATTATCATTTCTTGTTTTGAATTTATATGGATATGAGATAAATTAAATGATGATACCTTCAAAATTTTGAAAATTCTTAGAAAAATAATTAGTTTTGTTATCAATAACTTAACAAAGTCGAAAAAATAGTATAATTTTGGAAAGTAAGAAATTTGACCAAATAAGAAGAAGAATAGAGAAATAAAATGGAGGTGCTCAACTTGATATGGGTGTGGGGTTAGGTGAGGATAAGAGGTGCTTGATACGGAGCTGGAACTGCTAACTAGGATGAATGGAAATTTTAAAAGGCAAAACAAAATTATTTAGAAGAGTTTCAAAAGAAACCACAAAATTGTTTATCAAAAGTATTGGATTTCCAAGTAGCTGTTGATCCAAAAGACCCGCAACTCGTTCATCATGCTATCCTTACCTTCTAACTAACCTCTTCGATTTCGCTTATCCTAACAGTGAGCTACTTCTCACTGAGTTACTTACGGAGGGGCCGTCGAGAGAGATTTGCATGTGTTAGCTAGCCTCATATCTTTCTCAATGTCCGGACATCTATCCAATGCCTTCCTGCTTTCCGGCCTTTCACAGCAGAACTCTCTTGCGAGAGAAATGACATTAAAACACCGAGGTAACGGAAGTGAAGGCAACTCAACAGGAGGAATAATAAGAGGAGCACAGGGATAAAATTGAAGGAACTTTTCTACACCTAAAATATTCTCTTAAACGAAGGTATTCGCGCTTGGATGGCGGCTCAAGATCAGCCTCATGAAAACCTTATATTCCCTAGGAAACTGCTAATACTAGAGTAGAGGGATTGGAATGATTGCAAGACCCTCACTTCCAAGACTGGACGGTTACCTTCAAAAAAGAGGAAGAGAGGGAAAGGCCCCACGCGGTTAAGAAGCTGAAAGAGAAGCTACTGGGCATCCTCACTGACGCTATTTAGTTATTCGGGATCAGAAATGCCGCATCACCACCTTTCTTAACACCTGACCTCTTGACTAAAAGTCTTGAGCCAAGGAGTCCTTTTAGGATGAGGTTGATGCTTTTATAAGCTTTGATCGGAGCCTGGTCTGGGATCGATAATTTTCCCCGCAGCCCTTGTTGCAGCTGATAGACTCAAAAGTAAGGGCACGAAAAGCTGTCTTAAACAAAAAACCTTCCAAATGGAATAAGCTAC
Source organism: Solanum pennellii (assembly GCF_001406875.1). Classification (NCBI taxonomy): domain Eukaryota; kingdom Viridiplantae; phylum Streptophyta; class Magnoliopsida; order Solanales; family Solanaceae; genus Solanum; species Solanum pennellii. Next base: position 14,754,813 of record NC_028641.1, on the reverse strand, counting down.
TATAACTTTCTTTGCCATCTAGCAGTATTTCCTATTTTTTGACTTACTTCTTTCTCTTTCTGTTTTTGGGGTTTTTTCCTGTTGAAAGTTGGGGTGGAAGATAAATTAAAAATTGAAATGAAATAAAAACAAAAATAGTAAAACTAAAATAAGTCAAAAAGTAGGAGAAAGAAATAAAGAAAACATAAAATGAAAAAAAATTAATATTTCAAATTGAATTAAAATGTGTCGCACAATGACCGGTGTGTGATTACACTTGCCATTTAAAATCTGGAATTGATCAAAAAATGATGTAATAATGTATGTTCGGAATAGTTTAGGGGGGTAATAGGACATCGGCATAATTAAGGTGTATTTTTAAAAATTCGGGACAACTTCAGGTGTCACTTTATGTCTTTTCTCTATAAAAATACAATAACTTCTATGGGAGTTTCTCTAACTGAAAACCATCACCTAAGAGTTGTATTGATAATACATCGATCTACCTCTTGCTGCCAGCTCATCCTATACCCGGCCAAATGTAAAGGACCTAAAATGCCTACTGGATCCACAAGTTTACTGTGAAAAGGGTTCATTTAAAAAGTATGGCCCTTTTCTACCCATGGTGACTTTATGGTTTTATGGAGACGTGAGTTATCGAAACTAATGCTCATCCCTATATCGGTGCTCAATTCTACTCCAAAAATATACTGGCTCTTATGTTTTTAAAACATACTTATTATGTGAATTGGGATAAGTGCTCAAAATCATAACTCAAAGACTATATTGGAAATCTCAGTTTCCCTGCTTGCTTTATTTAGAAAGCTATTACTCTTTTCTGAAAACTAGCCCAAGGTTCTTTAAAAATCTGAGTTTCCATTCTTATTTAAAGGTGAAAACATTTTAAAACTTGTTTGGGAATACTTAGTCCCCATAAACTTCTTTGAAGAAAAGACTTCAACTTTTCTCTTAATTAAACTCAACTCTTAAATCTTAAAACAAAGTTAAATCGTATGTTAAAGACTTATGAAAACTTGAAATGAACTTCTCTTACTTGACTCTTGACTTATCTTAACTTTGATCTTATTTTCTCTTGATTTGACTCTTAACTAACCCTTGAGTTCGAAAGTTATAGATTCCAGGTTGTAATTTATTTTTCTAGATGATTCCTATATGTTTAGAAGTCATTTGGAGTACTTAGAATCATTAGGAAGTGTTAATACACTTTAGAAAGACTTAAATGGACTGAATGCTGAACAATGGGTGAAAACGATGATTCGACGTGTCCAGGGTGCGCCACGCCAGCCCCAAAGTTCAGAGGCTCCATTTGGGCACATATCAGGTGCGCCGCCCCAGGCCCTCTAGCGCAGATGGGGTGCGTCGCACCTTAATCTCCCCAGGCTTCGCCTAACAAATTTTCTCTCTTTTTCTAACCTTAAATCATTTTAATTCAATTTTGTTCTCAATTCACTTTAGATTCACGTACCCGCATCATATACACAAGTATCGAACCCATGAACTCAAGTAACAACACTTTTACGTCGAGAAAGTTCCTAAATATCAAATTATGCTCTAGAAATAAAGCAATTCATAGAATAACCTAGAATAACCATAGAATAACCTAAAAATCTATAGAATAACCTAAAACACATATGAGTCTAGCATGGAGTCTCAATAGATATGGTTCAGAAAATAATTATATGAACAATTAAACCCCTTTCTTGACCAAGTAATTCTATGAATATACCCAATTAAAACTCATAAAAATAAGGGCCTTAATATACCCAAAACAGAAGACATGCAAATGACATATAAAATGAACAAATGCTAGTAGGATTAATTATCATATAAGGGGACCACATGATCTCAGATCCTTATGTTGATGTTTAGGATGAGGAGGGGTATTTAGGATCTCCTACCATCTTCTATTACAAGTATATTATGTTATATTATATTCCTTCCACAATACATCAATGAAGGTTTGTAAATTTTGAGCGTAGTTTCTGGGCCTTAATAATCAAAATTAATTATAGTATCTACCAAAATCTGTGTATATGGAACGAACACATAAAATCATAGGCCTAATCGATTGAGGCACTACTTTCCCTTATGTTTTATCTCTTAAGCTTTTTCAGAGGCGAATCTTATAAGAACGCATAACTGGTAATATAAACTCTAAAGTTCTATGTTTCACCTTTGAATAAGGAATTATGTTAAGTTATTTAACTAGGATTGTTATAAATTTTACATATATGCCCAACCTTTTTTGGTCAAAGTCATCACTACATCATGATACAAGGAAACCTTTTTCAAATTTTTTCAAAACTCTAAGTCAATAAGCACAAAGGGGCATAGAATACGGATAAATAAGCCAGATTGAGGATGAACTAGCACAAAAAGAGAGCACATAATTTATGGGCATTAAGCTATAAAATATGTGGTGTACACGTGCATATGAACTAGGGTAGCGTGTGAGCGAATGAGCTATAAGGCACATGTAGGAAATGGACTAGATGAGAACATGATGCATGAGTACTAGAGCTATGAAATATAATATGCATCAAATAGACTATAAGACATGTAGACATAAAAGAAATTGAACTACAAAACACAAATCATATTAAGCAAGTGTGTTATACAATATGAATAGGTGGACTAACATCTCAATGAGTACACATATGAAATATGAGCAAGTGAGCACATGAAATATGGGCAGAAAAGCTATAAGGTCTGTAATGCTTAAGCAAGTAAGCTACGAGGCATGTAAAATATGTAGAAATGGTCGTATGATCAATTATGTTGCAGTGATCGCACAATATGGACAAGTGACATGAGGGAGGTAGCCAGTGAAATAAATAAAATGTTGGAAAAAGGTCCTACGAAAACATATAACAATAAAAAAGGGTACTCTTTAAAGAGGACAACACTTCCATGGAAGTATTCTATGACATTAGGTAACCTGTGAGAAAGTAATCCACAGAGGGAAAATGACATACGAATAGATAAATTATAGAAAATGCAACATGTATTATTCTTTAACAAATAATCTTTGAAAACTACAAGATATCCTATAAAACCACTCTACGATAATAAGGGTAAAAACACTGTCTTAAGAGTTAAGTCACGGGTGGCATACTTCTGCTCATATTTCTTACTCACCTCAAAGCACATACAATTGATTTCCCCATCCACTCTCTTCAATATCCTAAGAATCCTTATAGGTGTTCTGCTATTGGGACATGACTTTTCAATATAAATTCTATAGTTAAGATAGAAAAGAAATTGCTCAATAGTTCATCATTTGGAATAGGAGGGTGAGGTCAACTTTGCCTTCATTACTAGCTTTTGTCACATCACACTCAATGTCTGGTGTCTTTTGATGGTCATAATAGAAAATAGTGAATCTTGAACGTACCATAAAACATGAACTCTAATAACATTTGAATGTCTGGTACCTATAAAGTTATATCATGATTTATAAAATCATTGAGTTAGCCCCTTTGGGCTTAAATAGATAGGTCTGGCAATACAAATAGATTTTTATAAAAAAAAAAAACAAATGAGGGTGATCATGCAAGATAACAAAAAATAATAAATAACATATGATCAATTTTTCCTCTCCCTTAACTGGACTATGACTGATGAATTACTATTGGAAAATATTAAATGAACCCTGTAGGAGCTCTATCCATGTGAATGATGCTCTACATTTCTTTTGTACTAATGATGTAGATGAACTAGGTCTATAAATCTTCTATCTAGGTAAAATTTCTATTCCCCTGTTTTTCATGTCATTATCAGGAACAAATATCAAGACTTGAATCAATACTAAAAGGACTTCTTTGTCAAACAAAGATTCACAATGTTTTTCCAGGGTACACCATTATAACTCGTTAGGATTAAAGAGTTGCTACCTTTTTGTTGCCTCATACACTTACCAATCTCTCTTTCATAGTCACCTATCTCACTCCTCTATAGAATTTTCATATCCCCCTACTCCTATTTTTAGGGAATTTTACATATCTCATCTCTAATGAGATGGTCTACACACATATTCAGCCGTGTAATTCAAACTTCATTTCCACATGCTTACTATCTAACAATTACCTTTCAACAGAAACTAATAGCTTCATGTACTAGATCCCACTATCTACAACGTGAGTAGTCACAACTTAGCTCTAACCAATAAATTTTTCCTTTTGTCAACCTTACGCTTTAGTCACACACTAATCCTGCATAACCAAAATATAGATCATCATTGGAACTACCATACATATCATTTGCAGAATTGGCACACTTATCCCTAAGTTTTATAACCATGAAAAGAGTATAAATGTTATTAGTTCTTATTCGGGGTTGTTGGCACATACCATATAAAAGCTAAATATTAGCATATTCTAGATGATTATTGTGAGAATTTGGGCCTTGGCAGCTAATTAGGGGTATCTTAACACTATTGCACTGATATATGCACTTATTAGATTCTGCCACTGTCTTCTTCCGACTAAAAGAAACTGGTTCAACAACATCAATTTTGAGAACATGTGTAATGCTGAAAATTTTATGTGTATCGCAGACTAAGATCAAGTGTGTCATCTAGAGAAATACATCCTACCAATATGTAGGAAATATAGAACTCAAGAACTTGATGCATCCTCCGAAGAGGATGTGCTTAGAAATGCTACAAATCATATATGGAACTAGGTAGCCCAACATTTTTAAGAATATGGATAACCATACTATTTCTTTCTCAACTGAACCAACATGATACAAATGGTAAAAATGCAACTTAAAAATCATATAACAAAAAAACCTTTATAAACCTTGTGGAGTGGGATGGTCGAATAAAAAGAGTCAATGTACTTTAAATTTTGATAACTTTTGACATTTTAGCTACTCTTAACCTTAACCATTGTAAGCATAATATCAATATCATGATCAGGTGCAAGTGGAAATTGACTTCTTAACTTCGCTCTATTGCATGATCTAGATTAGCAAGGAAGGTACATTTCCTAAATGTCTAGAAGCCCCCTAATTATAAGTGTTGTGCGCAACACATTCATATGTAAGGGTCTACTAGACACGACTTTGTAGACTCCCTAGGATAAACTACTCTGATACCACGTTTGTCACTCCCCAACCCTAGGTGAGGCGGACAAGTACTATATGAATACATGTTTTACGAGTCACTTATGATGAGAAGGTAAAATACTACTATGCAGATATATTTACTAGTGAGAAACTTCGTATTCAACACATGTTGACTAGATGACATATATGATGGACTAGACAATTGAAGCAAGTTGGCCAGATTTTGGCAGATCGTATATCAAACATATAAACATATGTACCATGTATAATCTAGGATCACATTGATTTATATAAGGGAAATATGTGCCAGGGGTACTTTGATAATGAAATAAGTTTAAACCTTGCATGCTAACACCTGGTAGAGTAAACACGTACATTTAGTAACAAACTCATATTAGGGTGCTAACTTTAATGCTCTAGGGAGTAGGAACATCAATATGGATCAGCCACTAACAAGGGCACTTAGAAAACTTACTTTTTGTAATGCAAGTTTTTAATTAATGGCAAAGATATAGGAAATCGAATAGCCTTACATACTTCTGTTCCCAATTCGTATAGCATTACGCAGTGGCAACCTGTCCTTTAACATCACTATCTTCATCTACAACAACCAATCATTTTAAGGCTATAATATCACAACTTACCAACCAACTCGAGATATTTCAACTCATCAAAACAGTAGCCATCCCATCATCTTCTAAAATTGATTGTTTTCTTTCACAAATTCTGTTCGTTATAGTTATATGCATGAAATTACCTTCCCATAGAAAGGTAAGTGAGTTTACCAAAAGTTTAATTTAATGGTGTATCACCATAGCTTATAAATCAGCCCCCTACAACTTTCCGCAATCATTCTCTAAGTACATCCATGACCTTCCATACACAAATCAATACAATAGCAGTCTTCAACACTAAAAAATAATCAAAAGACTTGAATTTATGATTTTAAATCATTATTCCATGAGTTGCAATAAGAAAGTAAGTATGGAATTATCAAATAAACTACTAATTAATGGTTGTGGAAACACCCTTACCTTGGCTATCTAAATCCGTTATTCTCCTTCAATTACTGTTTTTGTAACCTTCTCTTAATCTTTGAAAGAGAGTGGTAAAACCTTGGCTTCCAACACATATATCTATCTCTAACTCACTCCCTTTGAAGAACAATCCAATATACTTGAAACAATAGAGGAGAGAAGGTGATCTTGTGGCTTCTTTGGAAGAAACAAGGTGAAAAGTAGTTAGAACCCTATTGGGAAAATTGGGTGGCTGCTTCTTCTTGAGAGAGAGAAAAATATGAACTTGAGAGCTTAAAATTTGGATAAGAGGAAAATGAAATAGTTGTATCAGATTTTTTTTTACCTTAAACGGTTTAATTTTGCCACCTTTCTTGTACTTCATTTGCAGCAAACATGTGTTGTTAATTTAGGCCACAAAGTTAAGTAGGTGATGCACATACTTTTCCATTCGAATTATTTCTTATGGGCTTGAAAGATTGGGCCTTGGCTGTTGATTTCTCCATTATTTTTCTATTCAACTTGGGCCAAATATATGTGGTGTACTTGTTCCAATAACATGTTCAAAAGAATCTTAGTAGGTGATGCACCTAATTGTTACCTACTAACTTAGGGAAGTCAAGCAAGCCCCTCAATATTTTTTTACATTTCTAGACCTTAATACCTTTAACTTAACTTAAAACTTATTTACACTATGTTAATTTGCAATTCTAGACTCAAATACCACCTTATGATTTCAAGTTTTAATTCTTCATCGACGTCAACTTAATCGAGTAACATCAAAATCTATGGGCAGTTCACTATAAACCTATTCTATATTAACTAGTCTCATAGGAACCAAGTTCAGAAATATAGCACAAGACAATTGATAAGAGTTCTATAAATAGAACAGGTACACGCAGAATATAGGGTGTTACAAGGTCACATAATAATTTTCAAGTTTTACCTCATAATCTTTGAGGTAGTCTGGCTGCCTTTCTCCCTTGGTGATCTTCTCGTTGCTTGATATGCACCATCTCCTCCCCAAAAATGTTCTGACTTAGAGATACATTTTCTACCTCTTCATTAATAGGTGCTGTCCCATATACTTCACGAAATAATAGCTCTAAATTATCTTGATTATCTCCAAGAACTACAAACCTTTGAGCAGAAAATAAGGATGACACTTCGTCAAATACCACGTCCCTAGAAGTGGTAAACTTATTTGTCTTTAGATCCATGCATCTCCAACCCTTCCTAAAAGAATCATAGACAAAAAATACACATTTTCATGATTTCCGATCATGTTTGGTTCTATTAGTTCTGGAAACATGAACATAACATACAAAACAAAAAACTAGGAAACAATTCACATTTGGATTCTAACTAAATAGAATTTCGAAAGGGGATTTTTGTGTTCCTGGCCAAGGAGGAAACTTATTTATCACATGGCATCCACATTGAATATCTTCAACCCAAAGATCTCGAGGAAGACTCTTGCCATGCAACCATGAAAGACAAACTGAAATACGATAGGCAAGCTTTCTTTCTGCAACACCATTCTGTTGAGGTGTATCTGCACATGTCATTTGAAGAACAATTCCATTATCATGACAGTACTTGAAGAAGTCATCTGACATATATTCTCCGCCATTATCTGTACGATGACATTTTATCTTCTTCTATAACTTATTCGAAATAACATATTAAAAATCCATAAACTTGGATAATGCTTCACTCTATTCTTTCAAAAAGCTTACCAAGTGAATCTTCAGTGATCATCCACCAACAAAATAACATAGCAATGCCCTCCATAACTTGGTGTTCTTGTTGGTCCTATCAAACCTGTATGAACCAATTCAAACAGCGTGGTTATCTGATTTGATGACCTTTTGAAGGGAATACGATCAATGCCATTTTTTATATTGGAAACCTTGACAAATCACATCTTCATGTACAATCTTCAAAATTGTCAGACCATCTACCAATTTTTTAGAAGAGACCTGTTGCAACATTTGATAGCTAACATGATCTAACCCATCATTCCAAATGGCGACATTATCAGTTTGGCTTATTTTCTTCACATAAACTTCACCTGCTGACATAATAAACAAAGAGCCTTTATTTTTGACTGTAGAAATAACATCATCAGATACTTCTTTGACATTTACATGAATATTCACATCGTTAGGACTACACAATACATTTAGTTTCCAGAATAAGTAATTTGAAGAACTCAAACTAGATTTTTCATAAAACCTGGAACATGATTAACAACCTGCGTTTTGATACTTTTAGATTTATCACCAGCAACCTCATTCTTCACAACACCTCTTTGCTACTCGAAATCTCGAGTTATCAGCTATGATAATGACTCGATCTCCATGATGATCTCACATCTCCGACAATGGAGAATCATCTCAGCTACATGAGGTGAGAACCTTGAATAACCAATCCACTCTTCTCTCTTATTAATGTTGGCATAATTGACAAAATCTTGTCATAACTTTTTTTTAACAACTTTGATGCGAAAACATTTCTCCCGTTTCATTTGTTCATCTCCTTCGTTCGTACACGTGGCATTGTCTTTGAAAAGTTTTACTCGTCATTTTTTACTGATGTGCCCAATTTTCCCACATTTGTAGCACTTTTTGGTGTTGTGTGGATTTCCACCTTTTTTCATTCATGTTTCTTCCTCTTTAATTTTTTCCAAGTTGATGCATTCTTCTTGTTCGACTTTCCTTTAGAAAATAGAACATTATCATATTCAAGGTTCTTATCCATTTCATTAGCTAAGGCTTCTTGATTACAAAACATGTTCTCCAATTCTTCAATACATGGTTGTTGCGTCCATCCTTGAACGAAAGTGACAAAAGGACCGTATTCCTTCTCCAATCGACGAATAAGATGGAGTTGTTGGAGTGACTCGCTAATCTTCTCTTATGGATCAATCTATGAAATTTCAACACAGATACTTTTAATTCGCAAAAAGAAATATGAGATTGACATACCTCCATGTTGAAAAATTGCCAACTCATTCTCCAACAATTATAGCCTTGATGTATTTTTCTTGGTAAACAGTGTTTCGAGCGTGTCCCAAACTTCTTCTGGAGAGCTAACATCACAAACATGATCAATAAACTCCTTGATAATAGAATTTCTCAAAGCGAAGAGAGTTTTCCACACTTGATCTTCAATTTCCTTTGTGATTCGATAGTCTCATAGTATCGACTAGGATTACTGAATCAGTTCCTACAATCAAATCCCATAGATCTTGACCTTGAAGGTATGCTTCCATACACATTCTCCAATACTTGTAGTTAGTCCAGCAAGTTTTTCACTTCCATATTGAGTATTTCCTTCGTTTGAGGCTTCCATTGCTACAGACAACAAAATCTTTCCCTTCACTCTTTCAAACTTCTCCAATAGGATAAACTGATAAACAAGAAGACTGAAGTGAAAAAACTTCCTCGTTCAACCTGGCTCTTGATACCAAATAACAAAAAAAAAGACAGGAATAGTAAGAAGTAAAGAAAAGTAAACATCCAAAAACTCTTCTTTAATAGAATATATAGTTTCTGAATTACAAGAGAAAACATAGTGTGTATTAACTTTGTATTTACTGACTCCTACTTATAATATGTCTCCTAACTTATATTATTTCTATTACACAAAAAAAACTCCTTAACTAAATCCTAAAGCTCCTAACTTTCAAGCCACTTTCTAACACTGTTTTGACTTGGTAAATGCAGTAAGTAAAGAACACAGTAAGTTGCACTAATTTGTTACAAGTCACTGTAACATCTCATATTTGGAAAAGCCAAACAAATTAAACTTTAGTTTTTTCTTTTTGTTCTAATTCAAAGGACCATAACTCTAAGCACATACAAATTTAGGTGGCCCGGGTGGTATCAAATCGAAGACATTTGATTCTTCTTTCAAACACCACCGAGTTGCTATACTTACACTTTTATTTTAGGTATATTAGCCTCATTTAATATTTTTCCCTAATATATAAGAATAGTTACATATTATTTTTCTTTGTTAATCCTGATAACACTCAAATGTACTCTTCGAAATTAATTCAAAGAGACAACAATCATCGTCAATACAAAAAACCCAACTAAGAGTTGGGTCGAATCCCATAGAGAATCATATAATCTAGAAAATTCTAACAAGAAATTTGAATGTTAAATTCATTCATTTGTAGTAGTAAAAACAATTGGGTGGCTGACTCCACCAATTTCATAAAAGGATTTAGTTATCAATTATCACAATTAAAATGAAATTTAGGAAAATTAAAAAAATAACAAGCATTCTAGGGGTGCGGGGAATGGAAATCAATGTCACATAGGGGTAATTGTGTTGCACTATAGTATTAACGTGCATGAATATTTTGGGTCATCTTCAATGACACTACAATAACACTAATGTTTTTTCGATCTCATAGAATCCTTGCATAAAATCTTCTTTTGGTCTCATCTACATGCTATACTAAATAACCCAATACCTTATTCTATTCTCTTTTTTGATGTAGAAATAGGGAAAATGGATAAAACCCATAACCTTTAATTTCAAGCAAGTTACATACATCAAACTTAAAATTGCTACCCACTCCAACTAATCTCTTTCGAGCATCAATAACAGATCGGAAGTAAAAAGTAATTTTGTAATATTAATCCATAAATAAACCCCACGCTAATTAGCCCGAATTCATGTATGAAAAATAACAAAACAGAGCACAACATAATACCACTACATCAAATCAACGCCCAACCCCATAATGCACCGCTAGATCTTGGGGTTTTATCCATCTATCACAAAAGGCAAAGAACTTATACCTTTCACGAAAGTAACCATGTGTCATGAGATTAATCAATTACAAAAAAAATCCATTTTGGATTCCATTTATCAACTTAAAGAACAATGTTTCAAGAAAACCCCAAAACTAGAAAGAGTTCTTCACAAAGTAAAGTGTTTCTCTCCCTAAAATAGTCAAAACTTTCTCTTAGTCTTTCCAGTTTTCCTTACTTATGTGAAATCTTTCTTTCTCTCTCCTTTGGGTTATTTATGGTCTTCCAAAATTTGGTCTAAAACTCAATACGCTACTCATTGGATGACATTAGTCTAGGTCATCGATCACAATGGGTGGATCTTCGTTTCTCTCCAAGTTACCTTTCTCTTACTCTAGGCTTCAAGTGTTTGAACCTCAATTGGTGAGCCCATTTAAGTCTTCCTTTCATATTCGGCATATCATTGATTATTAATTCTTCTCGTGACTAATGACACTACTTCCGGTTCAAGTGTCGATGATCATCGATAATATAGTAACCCAACTAAGGGTACGGGTCGTGTTCCAAGCGGTAGTGAAAATGAGTAGTGCTAATTAGAACTTCATTCTTATTTATTGTAGCTAAAGAAATTAACAATTAAAAACATTATACATTAAGGGGGTGACTCGAAAGTGTCACATTTGGAAGCGGGGGTGGGTGGGGGTGGGGGTGGGGTGTTGTCATAAGTAGTAAAAACAACAAAATAAAAAAGAAAACAAACCAATGAAAGAGGAAATTCTTGGGATGTGACCGCTATACGGGTTAATCTAAATTGTTGGGTTCATACTTTTGAAAATTTGTTAATAAAACAATGACCAGGCTATGCTTTATGTGTATATAAGTTCTCTCTCAAGAGACTTACCCCGTTTAAAATGGGTTCCTCTCGGACACCCATTCGCCGCATGAAGACCAGCTATGAGTTAACCCACTCACTCTCTCGACCTGACTGTTAGGATATGGGACTAGGGCTCACCCTCTCAGGCTAATCTCATGTCGACCACTCCTTAGGCCATCAGTCTAGTAGTCTTGGTTTAGTGACATCTCTCTCGAGCAAGACAAAAACACATATGTGAACTTATATTTGCAACTTTAAATCTATTAAGTTAAACCACAACCACTAGACAAAACGTCACGACCCAACCCAGCGGGATCGGAGGGCACCTACTCTAACACGTATATAGGAGAACCCTTATAACCCAACAACTATTAAACATGCCAAACTTATAGAAAATGAAAGCATGTTAAGAAAGTTTAAGAATTAACCCATTCGAAATATAACTTTTCTAAATTATACAAAATAGATTACGAATCCCCAAGGACCTAGTCTGACAAATGCAAGAGCCATCAACAGTATAACAGGATCAATTAAACAAAAGAAACAACTTCCACCTTGCCGAATGAAAAGTCGAAGCTGCTAGATGATTTCTTTGTCTTCACATAAGGAAACATCACCAATCCTACATCAAAACTATGTCAAAAAGACATAGCAAGACTAGTATCAGTACAACCAAACGTACTGGTAGGCATCATCGGTCAGTACGACGCCCACAACATAATATATGAACATAACAATAAAAGATCATGTCTTGACCCCTAGATTCTCCACCCTAAGTCTTTTCTTTAAACTCCCTCCAATTTCCACCTATCTTTTTCCTACGAGGTTACAACCTAAATATGCTAACCACCTTGTATACTACAATTAGTTCTTCCACACTTAAGGTTCTAATAGATCATAACTTAAGCATACTAATCACATTGTATACTACCAGTAACACTACCACACTTAAGATTCCAATAAAACATAACTTAAACATATTAACCACATTTTATACTAGGAGTAACACTATTCACTTAAGATTTCGATAGATCATAGCTTAAACATACTAAACGCACTATGTTCTACGAGTAAAACTACCACACCTAAATATTCTCATAGATCATAGCTTAAAACCCCCAATGCGCGGATACATATACATACCTCGCAAAATTAAGTACACCATATTTCACCATACACATTTTATCACAAGTAGTTTCCCTCTCATGGGACCTAAAGTCAAACAGTTAGCATGTCGGAACGTGGCAATGCGATCCATGTTTATGCCTAAATTTGGCAACTGATCCCATTTAGAGTATCGTAGTGTGGTAGCCGATTCCAATTAGTATGCTTGATGTACCGATGTTTCACGTTGCTTTCAATGCTTTTTCCTTGAGAGTTGTGTGTGTTAAGAGCTTTTTTGTAGTAGTTTTAACTGCATTTTATGTTTGTTTTACAGGAAATATGTCCAAAGATAAAACACAGAAGGCAGTTGGAAATTAGTGTATAGGCGTCCTACGATGGCCATCGACAGCCCGTCGTTCAATCGACGGTCCGTAGGTGATGACAGTCGATTGCAGTTCAGACAAATGGAGAAAACTCCGAGAAATCTGATTAAGTGTGGGATTATAGAGAGGATCTATGATCCTTCGATTAATCGACAAACCATTCTACTGAATCGTCGATGTGATCAGAGATAGTCCCAGTACCCGATGTTGGAGAAATTCTAAGGATGGAGTGACGGAGGGCATCGACAGATCGTAGGTGCATCAACAGACCGTGTAGTTGGCCCATAGATTGATTTATAGATGATGCTCTCCGAAGGAAAAAAAATATTCTACGTCTGGACTGACTGAAGCAGTCGATGGATCGTCGTTCCATCGACGGTTCATCTGTGGGTGTCGTCGATTACAACCGCGTTTTCGGACAAACTTTCCTTATTTCAGTTTTAACTTAGGACTATGTTTTCTATAAATAGGGACTAAAAACCTTATTTTTGGGTTAGACATTATTATTATTATTATTATTATTATTATTATTATTATTATTATTATTATTATTATTATTATTATTATTGTTCTTGTTTTGTTTGGAGATTGGGGGTTTTGCAATCTTTGACAATAGTTCAATTTTCGGATTCGGTTTCAAGTATTATCTTGCAATTCAAAGTTGATTTTCAGCATTTTTCTTCAAATTGTTAGAGTAAGTTCATGATTTATTTCTTAACAACCATGAAAAATTGTGTTCTTGCTTGCATGGGTAACTAAATCCGCAACTAGGGTTGTGGGAACCATGAGTTATTAACAAAGTAAACCTAGCTAAATAAGAATTTTCAAATAGGTTCTTGCATGTATTGATAATTCTTTCACTTAGAAGTCTTTTTGACGGTGGCCAACATAAGAACTTGTCTTGTTGCTACTTGACAGACCAAGGAGGTAGTAATACGAAAAGAATTATCAACATAAATATAGTGGGATACTATCTAATAGACTATCAATTGGTTCGAATAATAGCTAAGCCATACATCGATTATGATGCTTACTATGAAGTACGCGTATGAATTAGTAGCTTATAAACGTGTAGCGGGACCAAGGTACGAGGTGAAATTCTCTAGCTGTCGGACCAAGGATTTAGAGATACCTTACTTATCACTTTGCATGAAAAACACTAGGGAAGAATTATTATTGCTAGGAACACGGAGTTATGAACATATGGGGAACACATACACCGTATTTTATCTCACAACTTGATAAAATTTCAATCTTTACTTTTGCTTAGTATTTTACATAGAAGTATTAAAGAAACTTGTTTCACAAACGCCCTCCCCTCTTTAATTACCTGTTTTTGGAAAGAGTTTGGTTAAATAGACATAATTGTACATTAAAGTTAAGTCTAAACCATTTTTCTCGTGGGATCGACCCCAACCTACTAGTTGGGTTATTTACTTGATACAACCGCTTATACTTCTTTAGGGAAGTGTAATTTGAGCATATCAATGTTGGAATGTGGCAATCTGATACAAGTTAGAGTGCAAGAATGTGGCAGTCGATCCCAATCACACATCACAATATCAAATCAAAATCACAATTCAAGTCATTATGTCATTATATCGATATGCACATAACTCTTTTTCAACATCTAACACCATTGTTGCAACATGCATATATATACAAGTATCACAACGAAGAAAAACAAATTTATGTCACACCGTCACAAAATCACAGACATCACCTACTCACATACTTAATTACATATGGGTTCCCCTTGATTTCTCCTTATGGAATTACACAAGTCCAAATGCTAGTTCTTCATCACATAGTTTCGTTACTATTTTTTACCCTGACTACAACTACTTGCCACCATTATTCCATAACCTAACAAGAAAACCATTCAAGAACAAAAATAAGAAACTCGACTGATTACCGTCTCAACTCAACCTTACCCCCATAACCATTGAAATATAGCAACTTTCCATGGAATAAATACTCGGTGCATGAAGGTCTAGTATTCCTCATAGTGTTAAATTCATATATTACATGGTAAGAATGTATTTCCACACAAGCACCTGCCTACCTGGGCGGCAAGCATTTTTTACAGAGCTTTGATTTTGTTTCCAGCTTTTCAGGATTTGCGATGGTGAATTTGGCCAAGATATTGCAAGATTCCGCTATTCCCATTCTAGAAAGCCCCCTCTCCTTATTTTCCAAACTTGAAATAATATTTTTGGGGTTTCTAGGGTTATTTACGACCTTTTAGGGAATTTTAGAAATATGGAAAATAAGAATTTCTGGTAAACGTAGATTTTGGGTCGCTAACCCGCCAAAACATTAAAAATAACCTTAAAAACAAAACTTTTCCTCTAATTCCCTAAAATCTCTGAAACCAACCAAATAACCACCCCCGTCCTATGTAACACTAACATACATTAAATTCATTATTCTTTTCTCCTTTAACCCAATACCTTTCTGCCACCCTCTTCCTTTCCCTTTGCTCTAATTTTTTTAAACCTCATTTTCAGGTAATTTTTGTGAGTGTGAATATTGATGTTTTGCTAATTAGTATTCTCCTTGTAGGTTTTGCAAATTATATAGAAGTTAACTATTTTTAAATATAAAGATTAGTCTTTGTTATGTGAGTTTGACGATCCATATTAAAATTTTAAATTTGTGCTATTATTTTTAGTATTATTTGATTTGTAGATATTTAGTATTTTACAAGTTGTTTAATCTAGTGCATTGATGTTTTTACTTATATCAGGATTTGTTTGATTTTCACCACCTCATAAAGTCATTTGTTGCGGAACTTCCGTTGAATTTTGGTAAGCCTCAATTTTATTTTTCTTTGATTAAAGGTTATGTAATTATTTTATTGTTGATTCAATTTGACTATCGTAAACTAAACGAAAATTTTACATATTAAATTATAATCAATATAAGTGTAATTTAAAAGAATGTATTTTCCTATTCAATAGGTAAATTATTGTATTTATAATTGTTTCTTTAGTAAAGAGGGGCGGAAAAGGAAGTGAGAAATACCTGAACTAATATTTAAAAAAGATAAGTGTCATGATATGATTTTGAAAAATATAAATCTAACTTTTACTTACGTAGAAATAATCATTAATCGTTATTATTTACATTAGTGTGTACGACAGAATATCAAAACAAGTTTATCTCATCCATACTTTATATTTTATTTTTGTCAAATCAATGTTTTACATGAATTTTCTGCTGGAATGAATTGAACATTGATTGATCTTTTTCAAGACATACAAAAATATATGTGGATAAATATATATTTATCTTATTATATTTTACTTTTGTTTCATCCTGATGCGGAGATTAAGTGCATTTCACCTTGGAGAAGAGATTGAGTTACAACAACTAATTTCTAAAAGTAACAAATTTAATTAATTTTTGGGGATCGGCAATCGCCACAAACTATACTAACTTGTGGCGATTTTCTAACCTCCTCAATTAAACTGCAAAAAAATGATTCATATGTAGGAGTTAGACTAAAACGTCACAAAATGATTAAAAGTGGAGTTTTTAAAAACATCCACAAATTAACTGCCATAAAATGAACATTTTTTTTTAGTTCAGTGTTCTTTTGCCAAATGTTTCATATTTAAATATTCTATAGTTGAAAGATTTCAATCAAATTCAGTATCAACTAGTGAGAGTCTATTAGTACACTTTTGAATTCAAGAAAACATGACGATATCTGAAAAATAAGTTTAACAATTTATTAAAATTTTCAAATATCCAATAACCAAAAGTGAAGAAGATGCAAACTATTGTTGAACAATACTAGAAACTTGTTAAAATAATCTAATATTCTAAAGTAAGATATACATAATGTTTATATTAATTGTCTTATTGAGGTTATCGATGGAACAAATTTATTCTTCTCGATATTCCTTACTGATACGATAATTTCTATCATTTTCATATCTTGTCAAAAATTTTGAGTCTTGATTGACAATATTGTCAATTAAAATCTGATCAAAATTATCCGGAACACTATGTTCATATGTAACTTGGTTGATATTGCGTGATATATGTGAAGATAGCATTTCGAATAATACAAATCATATCTTAAATGAATATATAGTCCATTATGGTTCAATTATTTTTGAAAAGACATGAAAAGGATGGAAATTATCACATCATGTGTGGAATAGCGATAAACATAAATTTTCATTCCATTGATGCCATATAAAAATTATGTCTATCCTACTCTATAAAATCGTTTATTTTAAACAAATGTCTAGTATCGTTCGTTAATAGTTCTTTTCGTGTTTACTTTTAGTTAGTATGTACTTTACAAATAAATAAATTTTTAATCTTATTTTGATTATCTTTTTCTTCCATTTCTACAGTGTATTAATAAGCTCTCACTAGTTGAAAATAAATTTAATTGGAATTAATGGATAACCTAAAGAGTATTCAAATATGAATCTTTCAGTAAAAATAGATCAAGTATCTAAAAATATAAAAAGTATGTTGTTCGTAATAGAAAAGGAAGATAAAATGATAACGAAACAAATAAAAGGATGTTGCGACTTCTTCCACTTAGCTTCAAGATTTCATTTTAATAATTTCTCTGATTGTTGAATTGTATCAATTCACTAACAGTTTTAAGTTTAACTCACCTTATTAATTTTTGTCAATTATTTCTTTGGTTCATATCTATTAACTACCGTTGACAAAATGTTTAGTTTTGAATTCGTTAGCAAGAACAATATGATCTATCCAAGTGTGTTTCCCATCCTTCTCGATATGAGGTACATCTAGCTTAACCACTATATGTATTAGCCTCTATCAATTCATGTGCATATAAGTTAGAGTTATAGAAGTGTTATTCCCCATTGATAATCCAGACCTTGGTAATCTAAAAGCTTAGAAATCTTGAGTATCTACTTTTGACATTTGCGCCATTTTTTGCCATTAAATTGTTCCTACATTTCTTTAATATTCTTTTTGCACCCAGGAACTTCTCGGTTATCCAATAGTCTAATTAAAAACTGAACTTGTCAAAGTCATCTTCTAGGTACAACTGTACTACACGTCAACTTCAGTAGGATCTTTTCCGTGCTAGATAAATTTGAATAGAACCAAAATATACAATAAATACAAATTATTTTAAAAAATTAATAAAATAAATATAATAAAAGTATAATACTTTTTTTTAAATTTGCTCGAAATTATCCAGATTTTCTTCAACACTAAAAATAATTTTAATTATTCACTTCGTAGCTAATCTTGATGATAAACTAAAATATGCAACAATTTAGGAACAATGAAATCCTATACAAAATCAAGAAGCAATCCTCCCATACTAAATACATATTCAAATGCGACATTTCGAAAACGGAACAACTAATATATCACAAGTCATTTAAGCTTGAATTCTAAATCTAACTTTGGGCAAAGTGGGATGTTAAACTCTTAAGGTCCATTCTTAGTTTATTCAACAAAATATTTATGTATTTCTATTCTAGCATCTACACCTCCACTAACAGCTTATATTGCTTTAGATCTTCATGAGTAAATCTAAAAAGTCCTTTACCCAGGGTACTTACTCGACTGCAAGTAAATGATTCTGATTTTTAATGGATTGACCCATTTTCAATGTCCAATGAAAGCATCTCTATCAATAACTCAATAAAAATTGTTGTATATTTTTAAGGACATATCTTCAATATCCTTTTATTACAACATAAAGTCACTATATAGTCATTCTCCTTATTTTCTAAGTTACAAAGTAAATTACAGTTATATATAAAACGAGCATTGTATATCATTCTCCCTCTACTTTGTTTAATAAATTCATTTCAATTTCACATATGTAACATCTCCTATTCTTGACTGACAAAATTTAGCTTAGAAAAACAAGGAGAAAAAAATTTGGAAGAAAATGGGAAAATCTTTAAAATTTTCAGATTTCAAAAATGGGTTTTTCCCATTTTCAAACGACCGTAACTTCCAGAAAAGGAAGAGTGTGTGTAAGTTCATTATACGTATAGAAATCTCATGGAATATCATTCCAACAAAGCCAAGTTTGCGAATTTCTGAGGTCGTATTAGTGAGATATGACCTTTGGAAGATGGGTTGTTTAGCAGGGAAAGTTCCAAAACCGGATTTAATAAGGGTGTTTTGGTATTTTTCTTATGAAAATTAATTATTTCGTTTTGGAGTAATATGTTGGCTTCTAAACTGAGGCCAAGCATAGAAAGTAGAGCAAGGTTTTGAAAGCAAGATCAAGAAAAGAGGAGAAGGAAGAACAAGACGCGGGAACACCAAGTTTAGCTTTGTGGATTTTCGTCGGGGGTGATACCTAACAAGGTATGTGGGATATTTTGTTTTGGGTTACTTCACCCACACACCAATTTCATTCAAATCAGTTGATTTCATGAATTAACGCATGTTAGAGGTTGTAATCTTGAAAGAAAGATTGACGTTCTTGTTGATTGGATTGTTGTTGATCATTTTTAGTTGTAATCCATGTTTTAGGACTGTTTTAGAATATAAATCATTGGATAATAAGTTAATTAGGGATCCAAAGTTTTTGGGGTGAGATCCATGGGAGTTTAGGAAGGTTTAGAGATGAAAAAAAAACAAAAAAGAAAGTCGAAAAACCCGTTGGGGGAATGCTGGGGTGCCACGCCTCCAAAGCCCCTTTACATAGAGTGTGTTCGTCAGGCTTTAGTGCACCGCGCCTGAAGACACCCTCTATCTGTCAGGCTATGGTGCTCCGCGCCTCTCAGAGTGCCAGGACCCCTTGGAGACCCCATTCTTTCCCTAACTTTTTGTACTAGTTCCTAAGTGATGTACCCCTCATTCCTAGTTGTTTCCAACACTCTAAGGTACATCTAAAGATAATGAAATCATCCAGTTATATGAAATCATGATCCTTGAATCCATAATTCAATTCAAGGAAAATAATGTCAAAGTCAAAGAAGTTAAGAGCCAAGTCTAGAAATTAAGAAGCAAGGCAAGGTAAAGTTTTTAAACTCCTTCACAAATGTTCTCACTTTGGTTTAAAGACTTCAAGTTCAAGTCAAGTAAAGGGTTCAGTTCATTTCTCAAAAGCTATAAGGGAACTAAGTATTCCCTAATAGTTAAAGTTTCAAGTTAAGTAAAGAGCAAGAGTTGAGTTCATTTCTCAAAAGCTATAAGGGAAATAAGTATTCTCTAAGAGTTAAAATTTCTAGTTAAGTAAAGAGAAAGAGTTGAGTTCATTTCTCAAAAAGATATAAGGGAACTGAGTATTCCCTAGAGGGTTTACAAATGTTTTACATTTGAGTAAATAGGGGAACTAACAGTTCAAAAAGAGTTTTGAACTAACAGGGGAACATTGATTCCAAAAGGAGCTTTTTAAAGCTAATGGGTTCAGTAAATTATGTCAATCCAAAGGAAGGAAATTTTATTAGAAGTATGAGCTAAAATACATTTTTGGGAGTAGTATTGAGCACCGATGTAGAAATGAGATTTCATGTTAACTGAATTCTAAATGTAAACCATGTAGCCAACATGAAAATTTGTGTGTCATACTTTTTAGATGATCACGTTTGGAGAGCTAGTGGATCCACTAAGTTGAGTAAGGTCCTATACCGATGGCAAGGTGTAGGATGGTCCTCTTGCAACGTGAGGTAAGACGTTGTATCATCAATTAGGCTCATAGTGATGGTTGTCGGTTAGAGAAACTCCCACAGAGGTGATATTACTTTCTTATACAAGTAAAGTTGAGTTTGTTATTGCATTGCCTTTAACGAACTAAGTTGTTTATGTATATATACATCTTGTATGTGATTTAAACTGCTTTATATGTATATCATTTGAGTTATGTATACTCTTGAATTGAGTAGATGATCAGGTTTGGAGAGCTAGTGGATCCACTAAGTTGAGTAAGGTCCTACACCGATTGCAAGGTGTAGGATGGTCCTCTTGCAACGTGAGGTATGACGTTGTATCATCACATAGGCTCATAGTGATGGTATTCGGTTAGAGAAACTCCCACAGAGGTGATATTACTTTCTTATACAAGTAAAGTTGAGTTTGTTATTGCATTTCCTTTAACGAACTAAGTTGTTTATATATATATAAATATACATCTTGTATGTGATTTAAACTGCTTTATATGTATATCATTTGAGTTATGCATACTCTTGATATGAGTAGAGCCAAGGTAAGTTCATCTAATCCTCTCAAGTTTAAGTCGTTGTTTAGCTCTCAAACTGGCATACTCGTAAATTCAATGTACTTATGCCAGTTGGCCTGCATTGTTTAATGGTATAGATGTAGGTACCCAGGATCAGTACACACTGCTTTGTTGATTCCAAATTGAGCTTCAGAGTTTGTGGTGAGCCTCCTTGCATTCTAATATACTTTTCATTTGTATATTAGCTTGGCTTTTAGGGTGTTGTGGGATTTGTCCCAACATCCCTGTCTAGACAGTTTGGAGGCTTTGTAGCATAAAGTATTTCAATTTGAAGTTCTTTTCAGTATTAAGACTCGAATGCGATTTTGGCCAAAGTTATGACATGACGTATTTCCCTTTTATTATGTTTTACTCGTGTCAAAGATGAGGTTTTGTATTCCGCTGATTTATGTAGTCAGGCCAGGGGTTCTCTTGGGGGCCAGTAATGGTCTTGGAGTGTCGGTCCCTCCCAAGATGTAGGCTCGGGGCATGACAAACTTGGTATGAGAACATAGAGTTTAAGAGTTCTTGGAGTCTATGAAGACGTGTCTGTAGAGTCTTATTCATTGCTATGAAGCGTGCCACATCAATGATTAGGAGGCTACAACATTTAGGAATGTTTTCTTTTTTCATGTTCCTTTTATGCGAAAAGTTTATCTCCAGAGTCTCTCTCTCTCTCTCTCTCTAATTTGTGCTTGCACATATTTTTTAGATTATCATGACTCCAAGAAGAGTATTCAGAGGTTCACCACGAAGAAATTTTAAAGAACAAAACGTTCCAATTGCACCAGAGGTGCAACCCCAAGGAGAGGTTACCAATTTTCAAATTTTGGGAAGCTATCCGGATGCTAAGTCATGTTGTGACCAATCAAGTAGGGCAACAGAAAGCAGCTCGACAATAAGGAGTTGTTACCTCGAGATTTTGTGAGTTTCTGAGAATGAATCCCCCAGTTTCACCGGATCAAACACTACTGAAGATCCGGAACTTCATAGAGGAATTGAAGAATGTGTATGAGGTAATGCACGTGGTCGATGCTGAGAGGGTTGAATTTTCTACATAGCAACTGAAGGTTTGTCCAGAGTATGCTTTGATCAATGGAAGGATGGTTGGGTTGAGGATGCACCACATCCAAGTTGGGCTTGCTTCAAGGAAGCCTTCTTGGGGAGGTTGTTTCCTCGTGAACTAAAGGAAGTCAAGGTTAAGGAGTACTTTACTCTGAAACAGGACTCCATGAGTGTTCATGAATATGGGTTGAAGTTCACCCAGTTATCTCGCTATGCTCAGGAGATGGTGAAAGAAATGAGGAGCAAAATGAGTCTGGTGGTTGCAGGGTTAGATCTTGCTTCAAGAAAGGAAGGTAGGATTGTCATGTTGATAGGTGATATGGATATATCAAGGCTGATGGTATACACTATACAAATTGAGAAAGAGAAGATGAAGGATAGAGAAGAGCACCAAAATAAGATAGCGAAGACTGGGAATGATTCTGGCCAACAAAAAGGTGGTTTGAGCCGACAACAACTCCAGATATCAACGAGGCATGCACCATCATCTGCTAGTGCACCTGCACCCAGAAACTGAGGAGAATATAGCCGTCACAATTCACAGCACTTCAAGACTAGACCAGCCCAATTTCAAGGTAGTGTGGCACAAAGAGGTAGTGGGAGTTCTGCATATGGAAAATGTGGTAGAATACACCTTGGAAAATGTCTTGATGGACAGACAATTTGCTTCAAGTGTGGTTTAGAGGGTCACTTAATGAGAGAATGCCCTAATAATAAGCAAGGTGGTGAAAATCTGGGTAACAGAGCCCAATATTCATCAATTTCTCCACCAAACAGTGTTGCACCAAAAGGAGCTACTTTTTTTACCGGTGGAGGGGCAAATTGCCTCTAAGCAATCACTAGCCGCCAAGGGAAGATAAATCTCCAGATGTTGTCACGGGTATGATCGAAGTCTTTACTTTTGATGTTTATGCTTTATTAGACCCAGCAGTAAGTTTATCCTTTCTAACTCGTTGTGATTCTAATTAGTTTGAAATTCTCCATGAAAATCTTTGTGAACCTTTCTGTGTTTCTACATCTGTTAGGGAGTCTATTCTAGTGGAAATAGTTTATCGTGATTGTCCTGTTTTCATCAATCATAAGAGTACCATGTCTTATTTGATAGAGTTAGACATGGTGGATTTTGATGTCATTCAAGGCATGAACTGGCTCCATGCCTGTTATGCATCAATAGATTATAGAACTCGAGTTTTCAAGTTCCAGATTCCAAATAACCCTGTCATAGAGTGGGCTAGTAGTTCAGCAGTGCCTAAGGGTCGCTTCATTTTGTATCTTAAGGCGAGGAAGTTAGTTTATAAGGGATGCACCTATCACTTAGTATGAGTTAATGACTCAAGTGTTGAGGTACCTTCCCTTCAGTCAGTTCCTATAGTCAGTGAGTTTCCAGAAGTTTTTCCAGATGATTTACCTTGAGGCCCTCCCGAAAGAGAGATAAACTTTGGCATAAATGTCATCCCAGATACTTTTCCTATCTCTATTCGTCATACAGAATGGAACCAACAGAGCTAACAGAGTTAAAGAAGCAGTCGAAAGATATGCTAGATAAAGGATTTATTTGACAGAGTGTCTCACCTTGGGGAGCTACAATCTTGTTTATTTGGATAAAGGATGGATCCCTTAGGATGTGTATATAAAACCACCAATTGAATAAGGTGACCATCAAGAAGAAATATCCACTTCCAAGGATAGATGATCTTTTCGATCAACTTCAAGGTGCTTCTTGCTTTTCTATGATTGACCTCAGATCAGGCTATCATTTGTTGAGAGTTAGGGAATGTGATATTCCTAGGACAACTTTTAGAATAAGGTATGGGCATTATGAATTTCAGGTTATGTCATTTGGTTAGACTAACGCACCTGCAACATTTATGGTTCTTATTAACAGATTCTTAAAAACTTATTTGGATCTGTTTTTCATCGTTTTCATTGATGACACACTGATTTATCGAAGGAATGAAGAAGATCATGCTAGTCAACTAAGGGTTGTTCTTAGACTTTGAGAGATAAAAAGTTGTATGCAAAGTTCTCCAAGTGCGAGTTTTGGCTTAAGGTTGTGGCATTCCTACGCAACATTGTTTCTGCTGAAGGTATTAAAGTATACACTTTGAAGATAGAAGAAGTTTAGAGTTCGCCTAGACCCTCACCTCTGATAGGTGTAAGGAATTTCTTGCGTTTTTCCGGGTATTATAGGATATTTGTTAAAGCATTCTCATATATCTTTTCTCCTTTGACCAAGTTAACTCAGAAGACAGTCAATTTTCAATGGTCCGAATTTTGTGAGAAAAGCTTTCAAGAGTTGAAAAAAAGATTGGCTACTGCTCAAATTTTTTCCTTACCAGAGGGTACTCAAGGTTTTGTAGGGTATTGTCATGCATCAAGAGTTGGATTGGTCTTTGTTTTAATGTAGAATGGCAAGGTCATAGCTTATACTTCCAGGCAATTGAAAGTACATGAAAAGAATCATCCAACTCATGACTTTGAATTGGCTTCAGTAGTTTTTACAATGAAGATATGGTGTCATTATTTGTATGGTGTTCATGTGGATAGATTTACTGATTACAAGAGCCTACAATATTTGTTCACTCAAAAAGAACTTCACCTCAGACAGAGAAGGTGGTTGAATTTACTAAAGGATTATGACATGGGTAATGATTAAGACCTAGGTAACGCTAATGTGGTTGTTGATGCCTTAAGCAGGTTGTCCATGGAAGTACTTCCCATGTCAAACACGAAAAGAGGGAGTTAGCAAAAGATGTTCATAGAATTGCATATTTGAGAGTTAGAATTATGGACTCAACAGAAAGAGGCATAGTTGTAACCATTGGGGCTGAATCATCCTTTGTGTCAGAGGTGAAAGAGAAGCAATACTAAGATCCTATTATTCTTGATTTGAAGGCAAGTGTCCATTGCAAAAGAGTATTGGTTTTCGAACAAACGGGAAATGGTGTGCCAAAATACCAAGGCAGATTATGTGTACCTAAGGTAGATGGACTTCAAACAGGATCTTGGAGGAGGCTCATAGCTCCAGATATTCCATTCATTCGGGTTCCACCAAAATATATTGTAATTTGGAAAAGTTATTTTGGTTGGAAAACTTGAAGAAAGATATCGCTGAATTTGTTTTCAAAATGTTCAAATTGTCAGAAAGTGAAGGTAGAACACCAAAGACTATGAGGTTTAGCTCAGAATATAGAACTTCAAGAATGGAAGTGGGAGATGATTAATATGGACTTCATCACAGGCTTGCCAATATCGCAAAGGCAACATGATTCCATCTGGGTGATTGTCCACAGAATGACAAAGTCAGCCCATTTGAGTATGCTAACTTGTACCTTCAGAAAGTGGTAAGACTTCATGGAGTTCAAATCTCTTTTTTTTCAGATATGGGTGCACAATTTACTGCACAATTCTGGAAATCTATTCAAAAAGGTTTGCATTCCAAGGTGAATTTGAGTACTGCTTTTCATCCTCAAACAGATGGCTAAGCGGAGCGCACTATACAGACCTTGGAAGATATGCTGAGAGCTTGTGTGACGGAATTCAAGGGAAATTGGTCTGATTACCTACCTCTCATCGAGTTCACTTACAACAAAAGTTATCATTCGAGCATCCAAATGGCTCCATATGAAGCTCTCTAAGGGAGAAGGTGCAGATCTCTTATTGGGTAGTTCGAAGTTGGCGATGCAGGGTTGATAGGACCAGATTTAGTTCGCCAAGCTATGGAGAAGGTGAAAGTGATTCAAGAAAGGTTAAATATATCACAGAGTTGCCAAAAGTCCTATACGGACGTTAGAAGAAGGACCTTAAAGTTTGAACTTAATGACTGGGTGTACCTAAAGTTTTTGCCTATGAAAGGAGTTATGAGGTTTAATAGAAAGGGGAAACTTAGTCCCCGACATATTGGACATTATAGAATCTCCAAAATAATGGGAAATGTGGCTTATGAGTTGGAGCTACCCCAAGAGTTAGAAGCCGTTCATCCGACATTCCATATTTCAATGTTGAAGAAGTGCTTGGGTGATCCTTCATTGATAGTACCAACGGAGAATGCTGGGATTTAGGATAACTTAGCCTATGAAGAAGTTCTGGTTCATATTTTTGATCTATAGGTTTGCAAGTTGAGGACAAAAGAAGTTGCTTTAGTCAAGGTCCTTTGGATGAATCAATTTGTTGAAGAAGCAACTTGGGATGCAGAGGAGGATATTCAAAGAGATATCCACATCTCTTTGAACCTGGAGAGGAGGCAAATCAAGGTACTAAACTCTCTAATTAACACTTTATGAGGTTATGTACAACTATGTATTACTTGCTTGTGTTGTTGAGTGCCGAAATAAAATTTCTATCCTTTGATTAGAGAAAGAATTCTCATTCGAGGACGAATATTCCGAAGGGGGAGATATTGTAACGTCTCGTATTCTGGATAGACAAAATTTAGCTAAGAAAAACAAGGAGAAAAAATTTGGAAAAAAACTGGGAAAATCTGGAAAGTTTCCAGATTTCAAAGTGGGTTTTGGCCATTTTCAAACGCCTATAACTTCAATCACAGGAGAAGTTTTGGTGATTTCATTATATGGATTGAGATTTCGTTGGAAGATCTTTCCAATGACGCAAAGTTTTCAAATTTCTGAGGTCGTATGAGTGACATATGACCTTCAAAAGATGGGTTATGGAGCAGGAAAAGTTCAAAAACCGGATTTAGTATGGGTGTTTTGGTCTTTTTCTCAAATTAATTAATTATTTCGTTTTGGAGTAACATTTTGGGGTCTAAACTGATCCAATTCAGTTTACTCACTTAGAAAATAGACTAGGGTTTTGAAAGCAAGAAGCAACGAGGAGAAGGAAGAAGAATACGCGGGAAAACCAAGTTTAAGTTTGTGGATTTCCGTGTGGGGTGATCCCTAACAAGGTATGTGGGCTCTTTTGTGTTGGGTCATTTCCTCCACACACCAATTTCATTCAAATTAGTCAAGTTCATGAATGAACTCATGTTAGAGGTTGGAATCTTGAAAGAAAGTTTGACGTACTTTTTGATTGGATTGTTGTTGATCGCTGTTAGTTGTAATCCATGTTTAGGAATTTTTTCGGGTCTAAATCATTGGGTAATAAGTTAATTAGGTATCCTATGTATTTTGGGTTGGATCAATGAGAGTTTGGGAATATTTAGATATGAAAAAACGAAGAAGAAAGTGGGAAAACAAGTTGAGGGAATGCTGGGACGCTACACCTCCAATGCCCCTCAGAACAGAGTCTGTCCGTCTAGATCTGCCGTGTCACGCCTCTCATAGAGCTTGATGACAGCCTCTGTTCGTCAGGCTATGTCGTAGCGCCGGGACCCCCTCGAGACCGCGTTCTTCCCTATCTTTTTGTACTAGTTCCTAAGTGAAGTACTGCTTATTCCTAGTTGTTTCAAACACTCTAAGGCACATCTAAACATCATGAAATCATCCATAAACATGAGATCGTGATCCTTTAATCCATAATTCAATTCAAGGAAAGTAAGGTCAAAGTCAAAGAAATTAAGAGTCAAGTCTAAAAGTTGAGAAGAAATGCAAGTTAAAGTTTTCTTAAGTGTTTTAAAAATGTTTGCACTTTGTATTAACGACTTAAAGTTCAAGTCAAGTAAAGGGTTGACTTAATTTATCAAAACCTATAACGAAACTAAGTATTCCGTATGTGTTAAAGTTTCAGGTTAAGTAAAGAGCAAGAGTTGAGTTCATTTCTCAAAATCTATAAGGAAATTAAGTATTTCCTAAGAGTTAAAGTTTCAAGTTAAGTAAAGAGAAAGAGTTATAGTTAATTTCTCAAAAATATGTAAGGGAACTAAGTCTTCCCCAGAGGTTTACAAATGTTTCACATTTGATTAAAGGGGGAACTAGAAGTTCCAAAAGAGTTTTGACCTAAAAGGGCAACATTAGTTCCAAAAGGAACTTTTTAAAGCTAATGGGCTCAATAAATTACCTCTACCCAAAGGAAGGAGGTTTTCTTAAAAGTATGAGCTAAAGTACATCTTTGGGAGTAGTATTGAGAACAGATGTGGTGATGTGAGTTCATATTAACTCAAGTTCCATGCAAACCATGTAGCCAACATGGGAATTAATGTGTCATACCTTTTAGATGGTCACCTAACGAGAGCTAGTGGATCCACTAACTTGAGTAAGGTCCTATACCGATGTCTTGGTGTAGGATGGTCCTCTTGAAACGTTAGGTAAGACGTTGTATCATCACTTACGCTCATAGTGAGGGTTTTAGGTTAGAGAAACTCCCACAGAGGCGATATTAGTTTCATATATAAGTAAAGTTGAGTTTGTTATTGCATTTCCTTTAACAAAATAAGTTGTTCTCACTGTCTTATGATATATATATATATATATATATATATATATATATATATATTGAATTAAGTATTCTCTTTAGTTAAACAGAGCCGAGGTAATTTCATATAATCCCCTCAATATTAAGTCGTTGTTTAACTCTCCAACTCGCATACTCGTACATTTAATGTATTAATGTTAGTTGGCCTGCATCAATTCATGATGCATATGCAGGTACCCAAGATGAGCACGCAGCACTTCGTTGATTCCAGATTCAGCTTCAGAGTTTGTGGTGAGCCTCCTTGCAGTCTGGAGGACATCCTTTTCATTTCTATATTATCTTAGCTTTTAGGATGTTATGGATTTGTCCCAACATCCCTCTCTAGACAGTGTAGAGGCGTCATAGAGTAAAGTAATTTAGTTTGGAGTTGTTTTAAATTATTGAGACTCGAGTGCCATTTTGGCCAAAGTTATGACATGATGTATTTCCCTTTTATGATGTTTTACTCGTGTGCCGGTCCCGCCCAGGGTCTAGGCTCGGGGCATGAAGTTTTTGCCAACAATGGTCCTAGGGTGTCGGTCCCGCCCAGGGTCTAGGCTCGAGGCATGACATTATAATTCAATGAGGAGGAGGACGACCTCAAAGTACTCTAAAAATAATTTTTTTTAAACAAAAAACAATTCATAACTCCAAGAAAAAGCAGCAGCAGCTCAAACTACATATTCATATACTTAATAGTCTTTAAAGGATATCTAAAAATAATGAAAAAAGAAAATTCGAAACCCCACCCTCAACTCACTAGTAAAAAAAATAATATCTAGTTAAAACTTAAAACTATGCAAAAGTGATACTAAATAGTGTTTTGTTTCTTTTAAATTTGTATTATGGTTAATAACCGAATAACCAAATCAAACCAAAACGAAATCGATAACCAACCGATAAATATATATTACATTTTGTTTGAATTGATTTGATAAATTTAAAACCAATTAAGTTGTTCTGGTTTTGATTCTGACAAATAATCAATCCAAACCGACCCGTGAACACCCCTAATGTTGTAATTAGGGTTTTACATGGGTCGGTTTGGATCGGTTATTAGTTCAAACCAAAACAAAAATAACTTCATCGATTTTAAAATTATCAAAACCATATCAAACCTACTATAATATACATTTACCGATTTTCTGGTTATCAGATTCACTTTGGTTTTGTTTGGTTATTTAGTTATTAACCATATATAAAAGTAAAGGAAACGTATAGTTCATCAAATAAGTTAAAAAACGACAACGATCCAATTAATACAAAAAATAGTTAGAACGACTTAAATTACTGAAATTTTGATCACTAAATTTACTATCAATAAATCTTTATAATTCTCTATATTGGACTAGAGGAAGAGACAATCCCACAAAGAATTGTCATAGACACTCATATACATGAAATCAATAAGATAAATGTTTTCATCTTGTAAAATTTTACTTTCAGTAAGTAAATTATGATGAAATTTTAATGGTATATACACACACACACACACACACAATATATATATATATATATATATATATATATATATATATATATATA
>NC_028641.1:14683659-14723967 GCF_001406875.1 Solanum pennellii | reverse complement strand
ATATAATTATGTATAAAAATAATATAGTAAGTATGTACATTAATGGCATCTATGTATATAATTCATTGATTCAGTTATTTCTTGATTTTTTTTTGAATAAAATCATAACCAAACAAAATTCTATCGGTTTTCAAAAATCTAAAACCAAACAAAGACAAACTCAAATAAAATTAGTTTTATTTTATCAGCTTGGTTTGATTTTTCGGTTTGGATCATTTTTAGCCAAACCGTGAAAACCCATACTTAAAGCTATGCAAAAGGGATATTGGATAGTCTTGTTTAATGTAAAATGGAAAATATAGAGTCAAAGATCATATGATGAACTTCAGGAGGACCCAAGAAACTGTTACTCAACTTTTAATTCTCAAAAAAATACAATTAGCAAGAAAAAAGCCAAGACAAACTGAAAAAATGATCAAAGATTTTCTTTCTGGTTTTCTTTACCTCTTTGCGATCATCCATTATGTAGAAATTAAAGAGTGAGAGAATATCTCTTAAATAAAATGAAAAAAAAAACTATTGAGAAAAATTAGGATTATCAATTTTTCATATTTTGTGGAGAAGAATTGTTGTGCATCAAAACTTTTTTTTTAAAAAAAATACTAACCTTGTAAAAATCACCTTCTAGGTACAATTTTATTGCACGTCGGCTACATTAGGATCTTTTCCCGTGCTAGTTGAATATGTAGAGAACAACAATGTACAACAAATATAAATCAATTGTAACAACAATACCCAATAAATATAACAAAAATACTAATACTCTTTTCAATCTGTTCTAGATTATCCAAATCTTCTTAACACTAACGAGTTGTTTTAAATTTTCACATCGTAGCCAATCAAAACTTGCATTAATTTAGGAGTCAATGAACTCCTAAATGATTCAAGTAGACGTCTTCCCGTACCAAATTGAGACTTATATGTGACACTTGAAATTGGAACAACTAATACATAACATGCCATAAATAACGCTTAATCAAAAATCATTATAAGTGCATAGCCAACAGATTCAAAGTCGTAACGAGGATCCGAAAAATAAGAAATAAAAATTATATTTTTTTTGTTGGATCATCCATTACAAATCATATTTTTCTTTCATCTTTGTTGCGATATCACTTAAATCAGTATCTTCACTTTCAATTGTTTACATCCTCATTTTTATAAATAAGGTGAAAAGTCATGACACTCAAAAAATGATAATAACTCAATCAAATTAAATTGAAAAAATCTTTAAAAACAGATTTAAAATTTCACGCCTAATTTTAGAAATATCTAGGAAGCCAATTAAGGAACTAATTAGAATATAGCCAACAAACCAATATATTCTTTGTAAGAGCTCAAGTTATTTTGATGGGAAGTATTAGCACCCTTCAGAATCCACAATTGTGAGTCCAGGCTAAACTCAGTTTTTTTTTTATAACAAATTGATAAGGAGATAAAAATAAAGTACAAATATAAGAAACGTATAATATATACAAATATTATATTAAATAATAATATGACAAAGAACATAATATTTTCCTATCACTTAAAATATATATATATTAAAAATACTATTCGAATGTCTTTCGAGTATCTTCCTTGGAAAGCAACTCTAGGTTCTTGTAAACACACTTAGTAAAAATATTGTTTATGATTTAATATGAATAAAATAAATAGAAACAAATAATAGTTAAGCAAAATAAAATCCATCTTATTAACACGAAAGGCTTGAAAATCAACGACGATTTCTTTATCGACCGATTTCAACATATAATATATATGAGTATAAATTAAAATTTTCAACTTTTAAAAAATAGGGAGGACTCGAAAACCATCGATGAGATCTTTTTAATTGGCCAATTTTAGTATATAACTTAAATAGAATTACTAAAATATGTATAAAAGACAAAGTTATTTGAAATATGAATTAACTAAAAAGAATAACAATGTAATGAACCAAAGTAAATTTATTATCTAATGCTGAACGGTAAACATAGAAGTAAAGAATTAATGTAAAATAGTTTTTAACAATGATCACTAAAAGTAAATTTATTATGTAATACTTAAAGTCAAACAGAGAAGTAATATTTTAATGAAAAATAGTCCTTAACAAGAATCACTAACAATGGAAAATTAATAATCAAACAAAGTAGGTTAACAAACGTGGGAAAAAACATGAACTGCCATCAAAATTAACCAAAATAACCATAATAACAAATCATTATTTAATGAACATAAAGGTTGTCTGGATAAGTTCACCATCACTAGAGAACAACCATAACTACAACAACCATCTTAACTAAAATTATCACACTAAAAAAATGTAATAATACTTGATCAAACATAACAAAAAAAAATATCACTTGTGGTGTTTCCACTTTTCTATCAGATATAAAGAGTAGATTAAAGCTTTACAAAAATAACAACAACCTCAGTAAAATTAAACAACACTGTCAAAGTTGTTGGCAAAAGAGATGAGCGACTGCTCAAATAAGATGTTCACAAGAAACTGATCTTTTTTGTTGTTTTTTGAAAAAAATGAACACAAGTCTTCAAATAGAACTTGGAAACAAAAAAATCGAGAGAAAAAAATGGGGCCCTAGTTTTGCACCAACTCATTACCTACTAATTGACTAACATCAACTAATTAGGAGTTCTGGAGCTAGTTAACTGGAAACATAAAAAACTCCTAAAAGTACTTCCACTGATAGCATCAAACATTTGAATCTGTCAACTAAAATAAACATTCTCACAAATAAAAAGTAAAAGAAACACAAGAAATATCAAAATAGACTTTAAAACAGATGTCGCCAGAGTAGAAAATCTCACTAGAATTGGAGGGTTGATGAAGACATGGTTCATTGTTGTTAGGTGTTGTTGACCAGAAAACCAGAAAAGAGAAAAAAAACATAAAAGGGGAGTGGGCAAGAGGGTTGTTTATTGGTTGCGTGAGCTTGAGCTTGATAGTTCTCGCAGTTTTGTGGACAAACAAAGTAGAGCAGTGATGTTTTTCAGGTGAGATATGGTGGTTCATTTTTCATTCACTGAAATGGCAAAGAGGACGAGCTAGGGTTTTGGTTGTGAGATCTAGGGGGGGGGGTCGTTTGTCGTCCACTGGTATTGCTAATAGGACGGAGTGGGGGGTTTTGGTTGTAAGATGTGGGGGTTTGTTTGTGTTCACTTGAGTGATGAAGAGGATGGATGGGGGTTTTTGGTTGTGAGATCTGAGGATTCCTTTGTTTACATCGGAGTGGTGAAGAGGACCATGATTTGGTTTTGGTTGTCAGATCTTGTGCTTCGTTTGCCATTTGTGGGAGTGACAAAGAGGATGGATTGGGTGTTTCAGGCAGTGTGATTGTATAGTGGTGCTACTGTTGGTTGTTATTTGGTGCTTTGGTTCAACAGAGGGTGGAAGTCCTCAGGGATAACAACATAAGAAAAGAGAAAGTAGGGTAAGTCAGTGATTTTGGGTCTCATAGGAGATTTGAGGTCATTAGGTTATCCTGTTCTACCGAAACTTGGAGCTCACCTATGAGTTCTTCAACTAGTGAGAGGGTGTGATGAGGGAGAAAGCTAGACTGTGGTTGCTGGTGGTTTTTAGTGGTGCCTTGTTTGTTGTCTTCTCCAACTTTAAGGAGAGAAGACAAGTGATGGTTTGAGTTGTTTTAAAAAATAATGGTGAGTTGAGATCTAGATATGGAGGCGAAAACTTTTTTTTAGAACTCCTCTTTTAGAAATTCCTCCCCCCCCCCTCTCCCAAAAAAAAAAAAACCTAAAATATTCCATTACTGATTTACTTCATGACTAAGTAAAGCATTATAAAAGCAATCAAAATTATTGAGTATTCAAATTGTGCTAAAAACAATATGATCATTAAATATTTATATATATAATTAATTAGTTGTATTTAATGAATTAATAGATTGTTCCCAAATAAGTATAATTAATAGCATTAAGAAATTTACTTCAATGAAAAATGATGGTTTAGAAAACGAAAACAATATTTCATATTCTACTACCTACTGTGAAAAAATATTAAAAATTGAAATCAATCAAAATTTTAAATGAACTAATTAAAATCATACCATTTTAAAAAATAAGGATAATTATCAATAATCCTATAAAGTTGGAGAAAATATATTTCAAAATATTTAAAAAATAAAAATCAAGTATTAACTCTAAAAATTTCTGTTCAAAATTCAGTTTCAACAACAATCTATTGCTTCAAATAAAGAATGATTGTACAGATTTCAAGAAAATGAATATTTGATGTGACATAAATTAATCAAGATATTATTTTCAAAGTAAGGAGAAAACCGATTTTAGCAAATTTGATAATTCCTTTCACGTGCACCCGATATATCCTTTCTTACTAGTTCACATGTAATGGTTTCAACTTTAACAAAAGAATTCTCAACGTCATGTCTTAGGACAATTTCACGAGAGGCATAATTTGAAAATGTTTTCTCAAATTCAACAACTCTAATTAAGATTAGGTAGAGCATAAAGATTTTTGCAATTGAGTTGTTCGTCATTACAACTTTATCTTGAAACCTTTTAAACCTTGGAGGAGACTTCCCAATATATTGCATGACATGTCTATCACGTCAAATAAAAGAAAATTTTTCTTTTCAATTTTCCTTAATGATAAGATTCACAATCTTCGCCTTACACCTCACTTGAATGTAATTACCGTTCATCAAAGCAGTTTCCATCTTAGTCAACTGCTTAGATAATCCTTACAGTCACATCTATTGAGCTGACATTATCAATTGTGAGAGTGAAATTTTGATTTATCCTTACGTAAGCACTTAACAAATTCAGTATTTTCTTATGCATATTTAAATTCACTTTTGATCCAATGGGCAGTGATACACATGTAATTAATATGTTATATGAGGTTGTACCATTTATGTAAACTCTTATCATATGATATAACACTTCTCTAAACTCTTCTCCATTAGATTTTCAAGAGACAACAATTACTTCACCTTGATTATTCTCCCAGTTCATCTTTAGGAGTTAGGACTACCAAACGAAAATATATCTATATATAATTACTCTTATATTCTAGGGCAAAATATTAGATGAGGTTAATATGCCTACAAATGTAAATATGGTAACCCTTACCTAGTTAAGGATTTATTGAAATTGAATAATCCTCCTCACACCTATATAAGCCGTTAATTATAAAACTCCAATATGCCCCCAAACCGTATATTCGATAATTTAGCAACACTTATATCACGACCCGCACCTATACCCTAGAAGTTAGGGCATTCATTAGGTCGTACATCGGCTTACTTGACCTCTCGGAGGTCTTGTACAAGCAATTTTGTATCGTTCATCACATATAACCATATGAAAAGTTGTCACGACCGAAATTTTGGAATCCGAAGCACAACCAGCGTCGTTAACCTCTCAGAGGTCGCAGATAAGATTCTTTTTATCTTTCATCACATTCATATTAGTTAAATTTGCGAAAAATTTAAAACTTTTACACATATTGAAGTGTACATAGACTTCATATACTTTTCACATGAGTTGCTATTATACTAAGCTCAAATTAAAGACAACCATCTAGCTCAAATTAAAGACAACCATCTACTATTGAAGAATCAATTCAAATCAAGAGATCAATATATAATGTAATAGTTTGCTAAAACGGCCTTAATACAAAGCTTTGTAACAAACATCTGAAAAGAAACGCTAGGGACAACATCCACTAGCTATGTCTAAATAATTAGGCTAGATAAATAGTGTAGCATCCTCGAACATCAAGAGGACCTACCAAAGTCTGGAGAACGATGATCCAAACAGCTTCAACAAGTCTTCAACCTTCTCTCTGACCTGCACTTAAAAAGATAATAATAGTATAGGGTTAGTACACACTTGTACTAAGTATAGGTGTATGCACACATACACATAAGGCTATGCATGATCAAGGAAAGCTCTTCGTATAACAACATGCCATTTCTGGAAGGTGAAGTCACTAGACTTTACTTTTGTTATTTCTGAATTGTGATAAAAATATAGCGAATTTTAAAGCATTCAAAGAACACAACTCATTTTCTATGTGAACACAATACCTTAGAATCATCAACATAATTTTATAACAACTTGAGCGAAGAGTTTGAAATTTACCATCCCCATACCTCTGATCCTATGTTTCACTTACAAGTGCAATGATTCGTTGTAGTCCAGTACCTACAATGAATCAAGTAAGTAATCCGAAGGAAAAAGGAAATGATTTAACTAAAAACTGGGCATGATATCTTATTAAGCCAATCTTTATTGGCTACCTATCATTGTATTATTGGCCTAATATAAGAAGTCATTATAAGTCAATCTTATTTGGCTCTTATCTTTTGCCAATTATATAAAGTCATTATATGCCAATCTTATTTGTCTTAATCATTTTCATAACATGAGGATTCATTATTGGCTATGACCATTACTTATTGGAAACTTCATTCTTAACAACATTGGCATTCATAGCTCTTACTTTCTTAGTTCGCCTTGAACATACATCTCTTCTTTCTTGTTATATTCTTAAACAAGTCTGAGGCATTAAGATCATGTGAAGCTACATGAAATCCAGTGTCTTCCCCACACCAAAAAGAGGTGATTCACCGATCAAAGTAAATCCTAGATCATGCGAGTTAACATGAAATCAAGTGTCTCCCCCACACCAAAAATGAGTGATTCACCGGCTAAAGTGAATCCATCTTATGTGTTTACCCACACCGAAAAGGGATGACTCACGGCTAAAGTGAACCAAGAACATTCTTTTGAGCATTAACCGACATAGATCAGGTGATCTAAACATGAAATCCGTTGTCTTCTCCACACCGAAAAGAGGTGATCTCACTGGCTAAGGTGAGACCGAAACATACCTATCTCTCATAGGTGAAATCCACAAGCTAGTTCCCATGTTGGCTAGACCTAGTTCTAAGACTAGGAGACATATGGAGACTACTTATCCACCTCAGTGGTAGCTTCATCTCATGAGACATACATGTGCTGACACAAGCTCATTGCTAGTCTATCGGTGCTTTGCTCACTTTCTTTTATTTTCTTATCTTTTAGATTAGACTCAAACATTATGGAATCTTGCTTCTAGATTGAGATTTACTTACTCTATTGATGACTTGTCATCTTTTTATTTACATTGATGAAATGTGAATTGTCCTTACATGACATCTTTGGTGTTAATGACACTTGTCTCACACGTTATAACACCTTCATTAGTGAGTATTTTAAACATAGTAGTTTAGGTGTAAGTCAGTCTTGTCTCACTTGTTTTAACACCTCATTCTGGTCACTTTCTTATCTCATACATCTTTAGTTATGTTATCACACACGTTACTTGCTTAATTTCGTTTAGTAGCTTCAAATAATCGTTTATGGATGTCGAATATTTCATTCAATGAATTAATTAAGTTCATAACTCATTCTTTTAGAGCATATTGTGACTTGTACCAATGAATGGAATGCCCTTGGATATGGATTCATTGAATTACTTTACGAGTACTTGGGTTTTCATTTCATTCTTTTAGCTATATGTGATTGGCATAAGATTAGTATTAGCATAACCAATTGGTTATAGATTACGTAACCATGTTTATTGTTATAAGCCAAAGTTACATTCATTCATACTTAAGTTATTATACCTTATTCATTAGCCAATCTTTTAGATATTTAAAGATTACATTATAGCCAATTACATTCATCATTCTTAGACAATGTATCGTTGGCCATTTTATTGGCATAAGGCAAACATGCACTCCAACGTGATTTCATGGAGATCTTTTAAACAAATCTTAGATTGTGATTTTAGGCATAACGTTATTAGACATTTTGGAAAAAATCATATTAACACTGTAATGAACATAACATCTTCTTAAATCACGTTAATAGTAACCATGCATTGAGACGTCACACATCACACTTAACGTATTCGAACATCATTAAGCATGACATCATTCTTTAATTCACTCAAGAACACTTAACGTCATACAAATACAATTCATAGGTTCATTAAACATTATTTAATCGATAACCCTACACATTAAGATTATCATTCACCACATGCCAACAACATGATCAATACTAATCTATTCAACATTGAAATCATAAAAAGGATTGGGAAAGGGAAGGTTCGACGAGAACCTTGGGACCAACCCTAGTTTTTGAGATTTCATGGATTCGTTATGATGGAAAGTTCTCTTGGAGAAATAATTCCAGAACAGAAACTCATACCTTATGTAGAACTTAATCCACGAAACCACGTTGCACGAAATCCTGAAGAAAACCTTGAAATCGCCTATGAGATTTTCTATTTTTCTCTCGCCTTTCTTACTGCCTTTGAGTCACGTTTCTAAGGGAATAATCGTGAGTTTTTATGTCTTAGGAACTGATCTTGACTCATCTAACTTAGGTTTATTAAGTTAATTAAATAAATAAATTAATTAATTTCTAAAAAGCCCATCCTAGATTGACTAGAAATAGGAAAACATAACACTTAGTCAAATCTGAAATTTTTTCAAAAGGATTTCGTTTTGAGCATTTAAATTAATTAATTAAATTTCTAATTTAATAATTATTGGACCTAGCGTAATTACTAATGTACCCCTAAGTCATTCGAACCACAATAAACCATTTTGGACCATCCTAGGTTAAGTACTAGAATGTTTCTTGAACTAGTTACTAGGTTAATGTAAGGATTTCGTTTTGATCATTTAAATAAATAAATTAAATTTATAATTTAATTAATTAGGTGAACTAGGGTAATTAATAAAGTATCCTTATAGGACCATAACTAACCCTTTGAACCTAGGTTAGGTACTAGGTTGTCTCTTTCTTGTCTTAAACAAAATGTAGAAATTTCTTTCAGATTTCGGTTTTGTCCTTTTAAATTAATTAATTAAGCTTCTAAATTAATTAATTTAGTAACATAGGGTAATTACTAAAGTATACCTAAGTTGTTAGGACCATAACCAACCCTTTGAACGATCTTAGGTTAGGTACTAGGTTGTGTTTTCCTTGCTTTAACCGAAATATGGAAATTGCATTGTGATTTCTGTTTTGTCAATTTGAATTAATTAATTAAATTGATAAATTAACAAATTAAGAAACCTTGGGTAATTAATAAAGTATCCCTAAGTTTTTAGGACCATAACCAACCTTTGTGAGGTACTAGGTTGTCTCTTTAACTAGTTACTAGGTTAGTGTCACCCGGTTATGTCTTAGGTTGTCGGGTGCATTAATTAATTTATTTCGGTTGGTCCTAGGTTAGTTAGCTATTTAGGGATTTTATTTAGAGTCTATATTTGGTTAGGCATTTTGGCCCTACATGGAGCGACCCTTGCACGCGCCTGCCCCCTAAATACCCTAACCGAATTCGATTAGGGTGGTCCCCTCCTTTGTCCGCTTCTTCACATGTCTTGCACATGTGCTTGCACATGTGATGATTTTACTTTCCTAACTAACTATTCTTGATGGTTCATTTGGAATGTTTACTTATTGTCCCAAGGAGCCTCACCATGTCCTTAGGCACTGCTTAAGCTACATGATCATTTTTAATGATCATGATCTATGTTACCTAGGTTTGACACTTGGATGCCTATTACATATTGTGAAAACATTATGAAGAGAATATTTTTAGCTTAAGGTCTTCCTTGCAGATACATTTCTTGGACAATCAATCTTGGATTGTGTAGGACAACCCAAAATGTATTTTACTTGCTCATACGTAGAAAATTGGCTAACACCCTTAAGACAATATTTTATAATATGCCCAATATTTTGCCTGTTTGGGTATTATATAGAAATTGGCTAATATCTCTTACCCAATTTTCTATATCATGCCCAATATTTCTCAATATTAGGCATTGGGATGCCTATGTACCCCAATACACATTCTTAAAGACCTAATGGGCTCTTCACTAGACATGAAACTTTTCGAAATATTGCAAAAGTAGTGCGGAATTAAAACTTTTCACAACAATCTGATAGTCTTTAAAAATATCTTTCATATAAAACTCATAGGAAATAGTAAATATCATTTCATCAAATCCTTGACACAAGAGTACTTTGGGACACGGCCCATACAATAGAAATATAGTAATACAAAGTCTATTACAATAATTCAATAAGAGAAATAAAAGACATCTATGCCCTCGTGTCAAATGAGGACATACTTCAACTTGCTTCAACGACCCTATAATACAAGCTTATCTCCCAAAAGAACCTTCACCTATGAATCACTTTATAGATAATTAAAACATGGAATTAGTACAATAACATGTACTAAGTACATAATGCATAAAAATCATGAAAACGGACATTTAATTTGAACATTCTCTTTTTGATTAGCACATCATATCATAAGAATAAGACAACGTTTAACAATATATATTAGAAACACATAAGATAACACTTAATCAATTTATCACATTTTTAGAAACATTACATTGAACTAATTCACTGTTACAGTGAAGTTCCTTAACTCCACCCTAGACACTTTTTAGCATGTAATTCCCTCACTAAAAGCTATTCTAAGACTCACTTAAGTAAGACAA
The DNA here is from genome assembly GCF_001406875.1 of Solanum pennellii. Classification (NCBI taxonomy): domain Eukaryota; kingdom Viridiplantae; phylum Streptophyta; class Magnoliopsida; order Solanales; family Solanaceae; genus Solanum; species Solanum pennellii. Next base: position 14,713,402 of record NC_028641.1, on the reverse strand, counting down.
AGAGAGACCACCCATACACCCTCTCTAGTAACACCTAAATTATCCTTAAGACCACCTATAATGAGATACACACCCTTACAATACACCAACCACCTAAACATGAGATCCTCCTTCCAAAGGTGATTCTAAGGATCACTTGAACGAGTTGTGAAACAATTGCCGATATAATCCCTTTCACACATACTTAAGAGATCCGTTAGACTACCAAGGATCATTTTCATTTAACACAATAACATTCATATAATATGACATTCATCTCCAAAAAGTTATCAGAAGACATACTCAAGTAAATCAAGAAGATAATATGCATTCTTGACCTCTTCAAGATTACCTAAGTAATCCTTAAGACTACCTAAATTCGGATCATGCCCATACAATCAACCAACTTTCCTAACTAGAGTCATTATTAAGTCTTATCTAGGTAAAGTACGAAGTGACAATTCCTATGCCCTGTTCACACCTTAACTAGACAACTCTTAACTACTCTTGATAAGTACTTATTCATTTAACATGCTTTATTATCCTAAGTCTTTACTTTCATTAGTTTGTTTAAGAGACATTCATCAGATAAAGGACATTCAAGTAATGGTCTTGGAGAAGACCCAGGGACTCTCTCTAACATCTTCAAAGCCTATTTTCCAATGTCTAGACAGCGTCCCATACCACCACCTAAACTTCATAGTACTTCTTCAATACTAGAGGTATCCCACATGATGAGAATATGCAATAACCAACATAGACCAAGGTAGCAAATCATGAAATCCGGAGTTGTAACCTAGTCTGATGGAGGGTGTTCTACTTGCCAATGGTAGAACTTGGAAATCCCATGTAGTCACATGGTTAAGGAATATGAAGGACTTACTTTGTACTCTAGTCTCGTTCTTCACTAGAGCTAGTTCCTAAGCCATACTCACTTGGTGCTGGGCTTTGCTCTCATAGAGTAATTTACATTAAAGGATCATACTAAGGGGTTATGATGATGATGATTATACTACGGATATACCCTATGACCTACATTAATCTATGATGATTAATAAAAACATTAAAGGTATTGCAAAAGGTACTATAGCTTAGCACCGAGTGACCTAGTGTAAGGAGTGTCCCTTCCCACGTGGGGAACGTAGGATTACTAATGTGCTCATGAGATTGGAGACTACAATGCATGTATCATAAAGGGGGTCCCAACAATATTCCTAGTTCTTGAACTATGATGCCCCTTTAGAAATACTAGCTAGTGGATCCACTTAGTTTCTATGTTCATCTTTTTGTGCTAACTTGGCAAGAAGTCCGCCTTCCTTCGGTGTAGGGTCCATTACACCGGATTCCACATTAGGTCATGTGGTCTATGTCGGTTAAGACGTTCCCAAAATATAAAATGAACTAAAGAAATGAACTCTAACTAGGATGACCTAAGGGGTTTAAATTTGTCTAGGTAGGGGTATGGACTTTACCGAACCATTGCACTAGTTTTCCTTGAGGGAAGTCTTAGGAGGATGTTCTTATATATCTATATGTTGATAATGGTACATGATATATATATGATGATATTGCACATTGATTATACTATATAATGGTTGGTTTCACTTATGAATATGTGTTTAGTCTCTATTGCTAAAGTATGGTAATATGTAGTATTAATGACATGCTATGTGAAGTTGGACATATGTCATTGTTCTTGTTGAGATTACTTGGTTGAGTAAGGATATGGGGCTTTGCTTAGTCATTGCATTAGTTGACTTAATGAGGGTTCATGGGTAATGGTTTTGATTAGGTTATGGTATGATGAACTTTTATTCATGCTTGTTGATGTTATAACTTGATAATAGGGTTGTTTTTACTATGTGTTCAAATTATGTAGATATGCATGTTGGCTTGACGATACTTAGTATTGTTGGTCTTGTAATGTACAGCTCTTGACTTAACGAATATGTCTTATTGATTGATATGGTCTTCTTGAATGTGCATAAGGCTTTTCGAAGTAAATTGCATACTTTAATGAAATGTACCCTTTTTGCATGATTTTATGATGTGTGTGTCCATGGTATTACAGTGGCGTACTAACCCCATTTTATCCCCTTTCCCCCAATATTTTAGGTTCCGGTCATTGAAAGGCTTTTGAGACTACTTTTAAGGAAGACTTGGAATTTTCACTCATCAAAGTTGGGTAGGTCCTCACTTTCTGAGAGCAATGCCACTATGAAGCTTTTGATGTTATTCTAGTTATAAGAATTCGAGTTCTTTTCTTTTCATTTGAGTACTAAATATTGTATAGCCTATATGTGGCCTTATTACGTTGATGTATACGATATGCCCCACTAATATACTCTTCTTTTAGATGGTTATGAGATTAGACATCGGGTTGTAAGACTACATTATATCTTATATATCTATGTGCAATAAAAGTAGAAGACTGAGTAATCTTCCTATATGAAGGGTCTATGTATACTCGATATGACTATATTACGTGTATGTGAGAGGTCTATGTAAACCTCAAGTCAAATATATAACAGTTTGAAATTTTCCGCATTTTGACCTATGAATGTAATGGTGTAAGCTAAGAGTCTAGTGTTAGTCCTCAAATAGGATAACTATGCCGGTTACGTCTGGGGGGGTGCTTCCCGTATGTGAAAAATTTATTATCAGAGCATGAGTTTGAATATCTTTAGAGTTAATGTCTCACTTTACCACATATATGCAGATTTTTATTCATAATTGTTAAGCGCCACACTTATGAATAGGGAACTATAAGATGCTTAGGAAATTCTCCTTTTTCTTGGAAATCAAATATCGTTCTTCTATAGCCTTGACTCTATGTGCTCATAGCATCTAATCCTTTTATTGTTATTAAAGCCATTGAATACTCGAAAAAAAACTGCTCAAAGACTTTATGAAGACATTTTCAAAAAGGGAGTTCCTACATAAGGAAATTAATTCCATCCTCGTGAAGAAGTCGCTAATGATGACCAAGATCCGATTAATCCTTCTTCTTTGACATATGGTGACATAAGGGCTTTATTTATCTAAATGTTCAAAGCCATTACTACTCAAGAAAAAGACATCACTACTGAAGCTCAATTCATGAAATCCCAAGCTAATCGGGAGTTTGTACCCCGAGCAAACAAACATGTTGGTACTATGGCCTCCTGTTTGAGGGATTTCACTTGGATGAATCCCCTTACTCTCTATAGGTCCAAGGTTCAGGAAGACCCCAAAGAGTTCATTGATGAAACCTACAAGATCCTCTATGATATGGGGTTGATTACTAGTGAGAATGCCAAATTAGCCACTTATCAACTCAAAGATGTAGCCCAAACATGGTACATTCAATGGAGAAACAATAGGCCCTTAAGAGGTGGATCGGTGACATGAGAGATTATGAAGAAGGATTTTACTGATATATTCTTTCCTAAGGAGAAGAGGGAAGCTAAAGTGGTGGAGTTCATCAACCTTCGTCAAGGAGGCATGAATGTACTTTAATACTCTTTGAAATTCACTAAATTGTCAAAATATGATCCTTCTTTGGTTTGCGATCATAGAGATGAAATAAGCCACTTTGTGATGGGAGTGTCGGATGACTTGAAGGAAGAATGTCATTTAGCTATGATACATTACAATAAGAAAATTTCTCGTCTCATGGTTGATGCTCAACAATTGGAAGATACAAGGGATAAGAGAAAGAGTAGAGACGCCAAGAGGGCAAGGTCTTTTGATGATGGTTCTTCAACGGGTAAGCTTGACATTCAAGAAAAGCCTAGGGTTAAGAGGAGGTCTTCTAATCAAGTGCCTATAAATTTCCCAAGGATCGTGATGATAGGGTATCTAACCCTAAATATCAAAAAGGAAGAGGTACTAGCTCACCATACAAGAAGCCAACTTGGAGAAAGTGTGGCAAGAAGCATTATGGTGATTGCCTTATTGGGAAGGAGAATTGCTTTGGGTGTGGAAAGAGTGGACACAAGGTTAGGGATTTCCCAAATATGAAGGGGAAATACAAAGTTAGCGGGCATGTTCAAACTAGTTGTTCTAATGTGGATCCTCCAAACAAGAATCACTTTTATGTACTTCGCTCAAGGGGTGAAAAAGTGAGTTCTCCCGACGTGGTGACCGGTATGTTACAAGTCTTCTCTATTTATTTATATGTTTTAATTGATCCGAGTGCTACACTATCTTTTCTTATTCTCTTGATAGATAGAAGGTTTGATATTTTTCCGTACATTCTAAATGAACCTTTCATGGTAACTACCCCGGTAGGTGAGTCGGTGGTTTCAAAGAGGGTATATAGAAATTGTCCTATAATGTTGCCCAACAGAGTTACTCATATTGAATTAGTAGAACTTGATATGATCGTTTTGGATTTCATTTTTGGGATGGATTGGTTGCATGATTGTTTTTCTTCCATTTATTATCGAACTAAAATTATCAAGTTCAATTTTCCAAATGAACCCATTTTAGAGTGGAAGGGGGAAAATCTATTCTTAGATTATAAGAATAAGAATTGAGACTCCAAAAATCCTCCCATTGAGTTAGTCCCCATAGTAAGGGAATTTCCGAAGGTCTTTCCTAATGATCTTACCGAAATTCTTCCCGAACGAGAAATTGTTTTTGGAATTTACTTGCTACCGGATACCAACCCCATTTCAATTACTATTTATTGGATGGCTCCGGCCGAATTGAAGTGTTGAAGGGTCAACTCAAAGATTTACTAGACAAAGGCTTCGTTAGACCTAGTATTTCTCCATGGGGAGCTCTGGTTTTGTGTGTTAAAAAAAGGATGGGTCCCTTAGAATGTGCATCAATTATCGCCGACTCAATAAAGTCACTATTAAGTACAAGTATCCTCTCCCTTGTATTGACGACTTCTTTTATCAACTCCAAGGGGCGAGATACTTTTCTAAGGTTGTCTGAGATCGGGGTATCACCAACATAGGGTAAGAGCTCAGGATATACAAAAAATGGCATTTTGGACTAGATATGTCACTATGAGTTCTTAGTAATGTACTTTAGTCTCACTAATGCCCCGACAATATTTATGGATATCATGAATAGGGTGTTTCGAAGTTACCTAGATTCATTTGTCATTGTCTTCAGTGACGACATCTTGGTATATTCGAAAAAGAGCATGAGCACATGAAAAATTTGAGGTTGGTGTTATAACTTCTTAAGGAGAACCAATTATTTTCCGAGTATATAAAATGTGTGTTTTTTTTAAGGTCGGTGGCATTTATTTGTCATATCATCTCTAGTGAGGGAATTGAGGGTGATCCAAGGAAAACTGTGGCGGTGAAAAATTGGCCTAGATAATTAACTCCAACCGATATTAAAAGTTTCTTGGGTCAAGCGATTTACAATAGGAGGTTTGTGGATGGTGTTGTGTCCATTGCATCTCCCTAGTCTACTATGACCCAAAAGAGTGTGAAATTTTAGTGGTCGGTAGCGTGTGAGAAAAACTTCTGAATCTTTAAAGATAGGCTTACCACTACTCCGGTGTTGACTTTACTGGAGGGTACCAAGGGCTTCATTCTGTATTATGATGCATCTCTAGTGGGTTTAGGGTGTGTGCTTATGCAACATGGGAAAGTAAAAGCCTATGACTCTAGGCAACATAAGGTGCATGATAGGAACTATCAAACTCATGATCTTGAGTTAGCGGCTGTGGTATTTTCCTTGAAAAAAAAGAGGCATTACTTTTATGTTGTCTGTGTGGATGTGTATACCGACCACAAGAGACTATCTTTCACCGCCACACCTTCTAATGGTACTATAGAGGCTGGGTCACCCACACAACTCTGTAAGAGTGAGATGTCGAAGACCGGATGCACTGCTGCTAATTCTGCTGGTAACTCTAACTCATAGGACACCTTGCCAACCTTTTTAAAGATCTTGTAAGGGCCTACATATCTAGGACCGATCTTCCATTTCTTTCCAAATATCATCACCCCTTTAATAGGTGAGATTTTCAGAAAAACTCATTTATCAACTTGGAACTCTAGTTCCCTTGTCATTACATCTGCATAAGATTTCTGACAACTTTGGGTTGTCTTAAGTCTATCTCTAATGAGTTGCACTTTCTCCGTAGCTTAAATGACTGAGTCTGTCCCTATAAAAGTTGTTTCACCTACTTCAAACCAACCAACAGGATATCTACATACACGCCCATATAAAGCCTTATAAGGGGCCATCTGAATGCTGGCAAGGTAGCTATTATTATAGGCAAACTCAATAAGAGGAAGTTGATCATCCCAACTACCTTTGAAATCAATCACACAAGCTCTCAACAAATCCTCGAAGGTCTGAGTGGTACGCTCTGCCTGCCCATCCGTCTGTGGATTAAATGTTGTACTAAGGCTACCTTGAGTACCAAGGCCTTTTTAAAATGACTTCCTGAAATTAGAGGTAAACTAAGGACCTCTATCTAGGATAATAGACAAAGGAACTCCATGTAACCTCACAATCTCATTAATGTAAAACCTTGCATAGTCTTCTGCCGAATATGTAGTCTTGACCGCCAAGAAGCGAGAAGACTTAGTCTTCCTATCAACTATCACCCAGATGGAGTCATGCTGTCTGCGAGAACGCGGTAATCCTGTGATGAAGTCCATACTGATCACATCCCACTTCAAAGTAGGTATATCGATCTCTTGAGTCATACCTGCTGGTTTCTGATGTTCTACGTGGACTTGTTGGCTATTGGGGCATTTACTCACAAAGTATGCTATATCCCTCTTCATGCCATTCCACCAATAGACTTCCCGCAGATCTTGGTGCATCTTAGTGGCACCTGGATGAATAGAATACCTAAAGTTATGGGCTTCTGCAAGAATATGCTATTTCAACTCGCCCAAATCAGGAACACATAATCTACTCTAGTAGCGAAGTACACCATCTCCCCTTTGGGAGAAAACCTCCACTCTCTGATAATGGACTGCACCCTTAAATTCAAGCAAGATTGGATCACTCTCTTGCTTTTCCTTAACCTCCACCACCAAAGAAGATTCTTCCCCATTCTGAACTATTACACCATCGTCTGATATGCTTATAAGGCGAACTCTCAAGCGAGCAAGCCTGTGAACATCCTTCACTAGATCCGTTCTTTCTTCCTTTATATGGGCTACACTACACATAGATAATCTACTAAGGGCCCGTTTGGATGGGCTTAATAAAAGCAGCTTTAAAAAAGTACTTTTGAAAGTGCTGAAACTTATTTTTAAAATAAGCAGTTATGTGTTTGGATAAAAGTGCTGAAGTTAAAAAAAAAGTTGTTGATGTGTTTGGCAAATAAGTGCTGAGAAACAGCTTTTTAAATCAAAATGTCTGAAATACCCTTAAAAGTTGTTAACATAATAAAAGTTAATTTATTTATATTTTACAGCCATAAATAATTATATTTTGCTATTATTCTCATATTTCTTTCTCATCACAAATTATTTATAAGAGGAATATAAACTTATTATAGATTTTAAAGATATATAATTTAAATAGATCAAAGAACAATTTAAGATTTTATTTTAATTTCATCCATAGGTAATAATAATTGTCTATCATTCACATATTTCTTTATTATCACAAATTATTTATAAGAGGAATATAAATTTTTATTTAAGTTATATGTGCAACTTATTTTACATTTTAATAATATATAATTTGAATAAATCACTTGAAAGATTTAAGATTTATTTTATTTTCATTCGTTAGTAATAGTAATTGTCTATCATCCACACGTGAAAAGGAAAAAATGGAAGAAAGAGATGTTAGGGTTATGTGGGTAATTTGGAGATTGTATAAAAATATTAAGGGCAAAAAGGTAAAAATGTTGTCAACTTAAAACAACTTATAAGCTAAAAAAAAAAACACCCCTACCCCAGCTTTTAACTTTTGGCTTAAAATAAGTTTTTTTAACCTAAAATAAGTTATTTTGAGTATTGCCAAACAGCTAAATAAGTCAAAAAACAGCTTTTAAGTCTGTTTGACCAGCTTTTAAGATGAGCCAAACAGGCTCTAAGAGCAACTGCCACTACATTCGCCTTACCAGGATGGTAATGCACACTAATATCATAATCCTTAAGGAACTCAGGCCATATCCTCTGGCAGAGATTCAACTCTTTTTGGGTGAACACATACTGAAGTCTCTTATGGTCAGTGAACACCTCTACATGAACACCATACAAGTAGTGTCTCCATATCATGAGTGCAAACACAACTGCAGTAAGCTCAAGGTAATGATTTGGATAGTTCTTCTCATGCACCTTAAGTTGTCTAGAGGCATACACGATAACCTTATTTCGCTGCATCAACGCACAACCTAAGTAAACTACAGATGCATCACAACAGATCACATAACCATATAAATCCTCTGGTAGAGTCAAGACAGGAGCTGCAGTCAATCTAGTTTTCAATTCTGCAAAGTTTTTCTTACAATCATCTGACGATTGGAACTTGACCATCTTCTGAGTAAACCTAGTCTATTGTGAGGCAATGAATGAAATCCTTCAACTAACCTTCTTTAATAACAATCTAGACATAAGAAACTTCTAATATTTTTAGCAGAGGTAGGTCTGAGGCATTGTTTCATTCCTTTTATCTTTTGCGAATCCACTTGGATCCCTTCGCTAGATACAGTTTGACAAAGAAAAGCAACGCATTGTAACTAAAACACATATTTGCTAAACTTAGCGAATAACTTGTGATCCATGAGAGTCTGTAAATGACTTGTATGTTCTTTCTCATTCCTACAGTAAATTAGGATATCATTAATAAAGACGATAAAGAAGAAGTCCAAGTACTGTTTTAACACTCTGTTGATCAAATCCATGAAAGCTGCACGAGCATTAGTTAATCCAAACGACATAAATACAAATTCATAATGACCATACTGAGTTCTGAAGGCTGTCTTTGGAATGTCACTATCTCTGACTTTGAGCTGATGATAACCCGATCTGAGGTCTATCTTTGAGATGGATAGCACCCTGAAGTTGGTCAAAAAAGTCATCAATCCTGGGGAAGGGATACTTATTTTTGATTGTAACCTTGTTCAACTGTCTATAATCAATGCACATACTGCGAGAACCATCTTTCTTCCTTACAAACAAAACTGGTGCACCCCATGGTGAAATACTAGGTCTGATAAAACCCTTATCTAGAAGGTCTTGCAATTGCTCTTTCATTTCCTTATGCTCCGTTGGATCCATTTTGTAAGGATTAATAGAAATAGGATGGGTATTTGGAAGGAGATAAATTCCAAATTTGGTTTCCCTTTCGGGAGGGACTCCGGAAAGATCTTCTAGAAAAACTTCTGGAAACTCTAAAACTCTTGGAACTGACTCAAGAATTGGGGTTTCAAGGCTATATTCCTTAATCCGAACTAGATGATAGAGATAACCCTTAGAGATCATCTTTCTGGCTTTAAGGTAGGAAACAAATCGACCCATAGGTGCTAAGCTACTACCTTTCCATTCTAAGATTGGTTCGTCTGGAAATTGAAAATGAACAATCCTAGGTCTACAAATGACTGAGCCATAACATGAGTGTAACCAATCCATGCCTAGAATGACATCGAAGTCTACCATTTCTAGCTCTACTAAATCTGCTGAGGTGATTTTCAGAGAGACTGTAATAGGACAATTTCTGTATACCCGTTTAGCTGTAACTGGGTCACTGACTGGAGTAGAGATTGAGAAAGGTGTCGAGAGAGTTTTTGGACTGACATTGAATAGGACTGCTATGTAAGGAGTTACAAAAGACAAAGTCATGTATGTTGTCTTTCCACTTAGTGAATACAACCATATGTGAGTCACATTCTTGAGTTTGTAAAATGCCAATCTTACCTATCACTAACAGTTACTGACATCATACAAAATATTTTCTTGACCATATCAATGAACTTCTGTGGGTCCTTACAACTTGCGACCCTAAAAACTTAGGCGGATTCATCCTAACAAAATAAAAAAAACTCTGCATTGTTGTATTTGGTCATACTCTGAGCCAAAAGCCGAATTGGCGTTCAGAAACTCTGCATTCAAACATCCTAACATGATCTTAAGCGCACAACATTAAGATAGAATGGAATTAGATCATACCTTAAACACGATAAGAGTAACAAGAAAGTGAAGTTTTTCCTAAAACACTTCATATCCTCCCTCTCGTTAGATGTGGTGCACTTCATACCCATTAAAATGACTCTACTTAGTGCAGCTTTTTTTGACATCCTAGGAATCTTGAACCTAGTGCTCTGATACTAAGTTTTGTCACTACCCGAGCTACCCCCAGACGCGGAAACAGAAACTAGGACCTCAAGTGATCCTAAGCTAACCCTACTGCATGATCATAAGCATACTAAAGATAATAAACTTTATGCAGAAGCTAAATCGTAACTTATAATGAAAAGATCTGTAATACCCATATGCTATAACTGATATATATGAAAACAATGAGTTTACTACGAAGGATATATTAACTCAATACTAAGTTGAATCTTACTATGTCTGAAATAAGCCTTTAAACTGGACTAAAAATATTGGGACAAGTCCCCAGCTAAATCTAGCAAAAACTGAAACTAAATGACTAATGACTGAAATGACACTCATGACTACTGTCCACGCAAAATGAGGACTCACCCTGAATCTGCTGAATAGGAGATCAAAAATTGATCGATGTTTGATCTGGATGCTGAGAACCTGAACCTAAATCACGAGAATATGTAGTGCATGTATGCATCAGTACTTAAAAGGTACTGAGCGTGTAGGATAGATTAGAGTTGAAATAAAACATAACTGAACAAGCATAAAAGCAAGTATAATAATCTGACATGATAACCTGAATTCTGAGCTAACTGGATGCAATGACCAATTTATAACATGCTGAAACTGAATACTGAATATACTGATTAATGGTCAATGCTGAGAGTTTGACTGAACTGTGGGAGATACTAATAACCAATGATATAATCACATGAGCTAAATGTGGAGTCTGATGTATACGCTCCATAGAGAGGACCCAATATACCCCGCCAAAGGTATAAAAGCATGCTGGCGTGATCACTAAACTGATTGCCCACAGAGGGGACTTACAACCTACTTTGCTAGTAGTTCTGCGACTAATTGGGTACGCTGAACCCTAGTCCAACTCGGTATTATATTACTCCCGATGAATTCTGTAAATTTACTAATTATGTCTGAGTTTCTTTAAATACCAGATAGCTCGAAACTAAAAATTCAAACTGAGAATGCAACAATTAATCTGGTAATTATGCATTTATGACTGAGGCATGTATATCTGAAGTATCTGAAATGTCTGGCCTAGCATGTGTAATTCAAGAACAAAAGAAATAAAATTCTAGTGTTCTGAAATTCATGCGATAAACTAAATAATAACATGATAATCTGATTTGTAACATAATACAAATTCATGACGTTCTATCAAAGTTCTAGAAACCCTAGATCTAATCATGATAGGGGAATCAAGAATCTGACTGAAAACTAGTGACCCAATGGGTGAAAAGAACCCACTAGTGAAATGCCACATACCTGGTGATAAAATCCACGGAAAAATACTTAGGTTTCGAGTCTAGAACTTCTTGAGCTTGATGCATTCTTAAACTAGGGTTCTTGAGATTTTTCTCCTTTCTTGCTTCTAATTTTCTAAGGTTTGATTAAATGATATGACTTAGATATGTTTTAATTATGTTTCTAGGCTTAAAATGACTAAAATATGATCATTTAGGGTTAAAAAGACGTTACTTAGGGTTTAAACGAAGTGGGAAAAGTCCAGAAGACCCCTGGAAAAAAGTTGCTATCGGACCAAACAACGGCCAGGACTGACGGTCCGTCGTCTGACTGACGCCCCATCGTTGGGTCCGTCGACTGGGCCTGTTCGACATGATTTACTAAAATGGTCATAACTATTTACTCTGAGGTATGATTTTAGCAAGGTCAATGGATATGGAAAGCTAATTCAATTATCTATTTGTGGGTAGGTCATAGGACACGTAATTCATTTTGTGCTAAGAGTTTTGACCATTTGAATTTGACCCAACTGCATTTCCCCCTTAACTGTATGCTAATTCCCACATACGGTTAGACCTATGGACCGTACGTCCACCTATGGACCGTGCTTGTCATCCGTAGCTCTTGTAAAAGAGTGAATGAATACGATTCTGATCCAATCAACGGTTGTGCAGGACGGACCGTGGGTCAGGCTACGGTCTGTTAATGCCACAGTTGCTTGCACCTGCAGATTTGGTTTTTTGTAAAGATGGTTTTTGGTGTGTTTAGGCTACGAGGTATTAGAGTTTGTGAGTCCCTTGGTTTTGCTGCTCGTTATTAGTTCAGTTAAATTAATTAATAGGTGGTTATATAATTATTTAGGGGTTAAGGGATGTCTAATTAAGTTTGTTAGTGACCTATATAAAGACCCTAACCTAATAAGACTAACCTAAGCCCTCATAATTCCCAAACCAAAATTCTCCTCCTGCTCTCTTCTCTCTCTCCCAAGTTGAAGAACACCATAGAAGGTCAAATTCAAGGGGTTATAGGGATTCTAAATACCAAAGTTTCTCCATAAATCTTCATCAAATATCAATGTATTGGATTCCTTTCACCTTTGGGACTTCATTCCCCAAAGGGTTCCATCAAATTGATTTCAAAAGTGTGAAATTCAAGTGGGTCTTCATGCAATATGAAATCGATCTTGTGAATTGCTTCTTTATGATTTTTTTTGGATATTATGAATATATTGACATGTATTATAACTTAATTATGTTATTTCTTGATAAATTGTTCTAGTTTGTAGAAGATGACTTATTCCCCTTTACCCTAGGTTTCTATCTTGAATTGAATTATATAGTATTGATGTAATTGACTTGGTTAATGTGTAAATTACTATCCTATGTTTTTATTGTGCCAATTTTTGAATTGATTGAGATGAATTGTAGTCCTACCATGCTAGTTCTTGAGTAATTGACTGAGATGGTGAAGTAGACTAGGACATTGATCTAAGTCTCTTATTCTAGGCTATGAACTAGTGAGGGATTGTTGTATAATCATTCAATTAGTCTTGTTATTGTGTTGTATAACATTATATGATGTTATTATACCATTTTTGGGTTAAGGTGGAGGTTGATGGTAAGACCTTGATGAAGGCATTGTGAAGAGGTTTCAGTAAGTCTTGTAATCTCTATTCTTTACTTCGATTATGGTTACGTGTGCTTATGTAATGATATTATACTGAAGAAGACCGTATATTAAGATTTCTAGGGTTGGTAACATTTTGAATTGAAATGTCTTGAACTATGGATTGTGAGTTTTTTGGCTAAAAAGTAAATGTTATAAGGTGATTACTTACCAATGTGCCTTATTATGATGTTACTATGTATGTGTGCTAACTTCAGTTGTATGAAATGTAATGACAGGAAAATACTCATGCAATTCTTATTGAGCTATGATGATGAAGATTATACAAACGGATAGACCCTATGACCTACATTAAGCTATGATTATTAATAAAGATATTTAAGACATTTCAAAAGGGACTCTAGCTTAGAACCAAGTGTACTAGTGTGAGGATTGTCCTTTCCCACATTGGGAAGGTAGGATCACTAATATACTCATGAGTTTGGAGACTACGATGCATGTATCATAAAGAGGGTCCCAACTATATCTCCTAGTTCTTGAACTATGTTGCACCTATAGGAATACTAGCTAGTGTATCCACGTAGTTGCTATTTTCATGTTTTAGTACTACCTTGGCAACTAGTCTGCCTTCCCTCGGTGTAGGGTTCCATGACACCGAATTCCACATTAGCTCATGTGGTCTATGTCGGTTAAGGCAAGATGTTCCCACAAGGTAAAATTAACTAAAGAAATGAATTCTAACTAGGATGACCTAAGGGGTTTAGCTTAGTCTAGATAGGGGTATGGGACTCTACGATCTTGCACATTGATGATACTATATGGTGATTGGTTTCACTTATAAATATGTGTTTGGTCTCTATTGCTAAAGTATGATGATATGTACTATTAATGACATGATATGTGAAGTCGGACATATGTCATGGTTCTTGTTAAGTTTACTTGGTTGAGTAAGGTTATAGGGTTTTGCTTAGTCATTGTACTAGTTGAGTTAATGAGGGTTCATGGGTAATGGTCTTGCTTTGGTTACGGTATGATGAAATCTTATTCATGCTTGTTGATGTTATAGCTTGATAATAGGGTTGTCTTATCTATGTATTCAAATTATGTCGATATGTGTGTTGGGTTGACTAGACTTAGTGTTGTTGGTCTTGCGTAAATGTTATTGACTTAACGAATATGTCGTATTGATTGGTATGGTCTTCTTGAATGTGCATAAAGCTTTTCAAAGTATTTTACATACTTTAATGAATGTCCCCTTTTTACATGATTTTATGATGTGTGTGCATATGGCCTCATACTTAGTACAAGTGGCGTGCTAACCCCATTTTCTCCCGTTTTCCCCAATATTTTAGGTTCTGGTCGTTCAAGGGATTTTGAGACGACTATGAAGGAAGACTTGGAATTACACTCATCCAAGTTGGGTAGGTCCACACTTTCCATGGGCAATGCCACAATCAAGCTTTTGACATTGTTCTAGTTATAGGACTTCTTGTTCTTTCCTTTTCATTTGTGTACTAAACATTTATAGCCTATATGTGATTTTATTATGTTTATGTATGGGATATGCCCAATTGATATACTCTTATTTTAGATGGTTATAAGATAAGACATCCGGATTGAAGACTATGTTATATCTTATATATCCATGTGCAATAAAAGTTGAAGACTCAGTAATCTTTCTCTACGAAGGGTCTATGCATATCGATATGAATATATTATGTGTATGAGGGAGGTCTATGTAAATATCAAGATCGATATAGAAAAGTTTTAAATTTTCTGCATTTTGACCTATGCATGTAATGATTTAAGCTAAAAGGCTAGTCTTAGTCCTCAAAGAGGACGACAACGCCGGTTACGTCTTGGGTTGTTTCTCAGATGTGACATAAGGGTAGCCACCTCTTATTCTTCAAGAAATAATGTCATATCCTTCTCATGTAGAGGTCATGAGTATTCACCTCTCGCCTCATTAATTTTGATCTTTAGTCTAGATTCATTTTGGGTGAGCAATCCTTTTAACCTAGAATCATTAAATGAGAGAAAGTCTTTTACATTAATCACATAAGCAATTCATGTGGGAACTAGCTCTTCAATAACAATTACATCAATAATCAACAATTCATAACATTATATATACTCTCAAAGCATTATATCTCTTAATCATTCTATATGCTTGAATCTCAAAGCATTTCTAATCTTAAATCACCATATAAGCTTTACTCTCAACAATCTATGCCTATGTGCTTCAATCTTAAACAATTCTAATCATACTTCATGGTATAGCCTCAATCGCAAGCACTAATAATCTTGATTCATTATGTAAGCTTCAATTCTGATATATTTCATCAATCTTAGATTGAATACATCTAAACCCACAAATTCTCCTTTCATGGCATAAAACTCATTTACATCAATTTCATCTTTCTAGACATGGGTTAGGTATGTGTACACGTAAATTTCATCCTAAGAACATTGAATCTACTCGAATTAAGAATAAAAAAACATAATTCACATCAATTGAATCAACATTCATCAATGCCCACAATATTGGAAGAAACCTTAAATCAAATTGGGGAATATTAGTTAGTTGCTTTAGCACTACAATGTCTATTTCTAAGTTTCACATATTTCTTTTTTCAGTTATTTTAGGGGTAGTTACCATGGTTAGCACCATGACTTAAAATTAGGACCATGATTTATTTATGTGTTTTTTAATTGTATGTATATGTATTTTCTGGTTCTTTTTTTTTTATAAAATATAAAAACTCTCTTCGTAAGCTTTTTCTCTAAGTCATCTTCACATTTAGTTCCTTGTATTCCCCTACTTTCCTTTTTTCAGCAAACTATACATTGTCTTCATTGTGTTATCCACATTAGTCTTATTACAAATTATAGATGGTATCAGATCTTTCATCTGAAGGGATATGTGATCGAGTTGGAGAAGTCATGGATGCTGAAACAAGTTTCTCACCAATTGCTCCTCCGGTCTTGGATGAAGATAATTATCAGATTTGTGCAGTATGAATGGATACATACTTGAATTGTTTAGATCTTTGGGAACCAGTTTATCGAACCCAAAGGACTTGTTAGTTAAATATTTTTACTAAACTATACTAGTGTAATTATTTATTGAAGAGTGTCAAAAGAAAATAATGCAAGAAGAGAATAATAAAATTACTCACAGTGATCGAAAAATTGCAGGGATTCAACATAAAATGAATCTGATATAGAATATTCTTAGCTTAGAACTAATTTTAGTTTTCAAGTTACTGGTTCATAGGGTTAATTGTATAAATTGGATAACACATTTCTCATCGCCTACTCCAGTAATGTATCTAACTACATCCTTTAGCAGGGATAATTAGACTAACTGGCGAGCATTTATATTTCATCCTATTTCGTTACCAAGCAAGTTGGATGTTCGGTCGTCACTCCTAAACATAAATCACCTCAATCAAATGGGTCGATCGAGATCACTATATTATTTAATCTATCTAACCCCTCCTTTCTTGATTTTAAGATAATACAATAGATTTATCTCGTGGTGAATGATGTACCATGATTTTATGGTACTTCCAATGCTTTTTCCTTAATTTTAGTGTGTGTCTAAGGACTTTTTGTAGTAGTTTTAATGTGTTTTTCTCAGTGTTTGCACGAAAACTGTCCAGAACAAAAAATCTCAAGACTGTGCTAAAATCTGTAGAAGTAATGACCTACGGAGCCACCAACGAACCGTCGACGCTGTGACGGTTCGTAGGTGATGATAGTCGACCAAAGGTCCAAGCAGCTGAAATCAAATCGGGGAAATCTTACAAAGTGTGGGTCTACGGAAGGAGTGACGGTCCGTCGATCCATTGACAGACCGTCATGACTAACCATCGATAGTATAAGAAAGTAGTCTCAGTACCCGGCTTGAAGAAACCACTAAGTATGGAGGAACAGAGGTCACAACGGACCGTAAGTCCACTGACGGGCCGTGCTGTTGGTCCATCAATGGAAACAGAAAGTGTTGAAACTTGGAATATAAAAATGATTTGAAGTATGGACCGACGGAAGTTGTCTATGGTTCATCGTTCCATCGACGGACCGTCAGTAGGGCCGTCAAGGGTAGACGCATTTTGGAGAGATTTCGTTTACTCAATTAGAACACCTTTTTATTTAGGACATTATTATTATAAACAGGACTAAAAATTTCGTTTTTGGGGTTAGACTCTTTACTATTTTTCAGATTTGTGTTATTGGAAGTTAAACTTTGGTTTTTGGGAAACACTTTAATTTTTCGGAATTGTCTATTTCAATATTTTAGTGAATTGAAGTGATATTTCTGGGTTTTCTTCAAACTTGTTAAAGTAAGTACATGATTTTTTGTTTAACAATTAAGAATTGTGTAATTATTAGTATGGGTAACTAAATCCACAACTAGGGTTGTGGGATCCATGGGAAATTTACAAGGTAAAACTAGCTAAATAACAATTCTAGAATAAGGTCTTGCATGTATTGATAATTCTTTTTTTTAGAAGTGTTTTTAATGAGTGCACATGTTAGAACTTTCCCTATTTCTACTTGCCAGACCAAGGAGGTAGTTGATAGGAAAAGAATTACCAACATAGATTTAGTATACACTATCTAAAAGGCTAGTTTCAATTGGCCAAAGTAGTCACTTAGCCATACATTGAGTATGATGCTTATTATGAGGTAAAGGTAAGGTTTAGTAAAGTAGAGACACGTAGCAGGACCAAGGTACGGAGTGAAATTCTCTAGTTACTGGACCAAGGAATTAGGGATATACAACTTATCACTTTGCATGAAAGATACTAGGAAAGGATTGTTTTAGCTAGGATTACTGTGTTATGAACCATTGGGGAACACTTACACCCTAGTTTCACTCATCACTTGATTAACACTAAAGTTATAAACTTGCTCTTTGTCTTACTTAGAAATAATTAATCATTTTGTTACACAAAACCCATCATCCAATTAATTGTTTTCGGAAAGGACTTGACTAAATAGACGTAATCGTAGATTGAAGTTAAGTCTAAATCATTTTCCTTGTGGGATCGACCCCAACCTAACAACTGGGTTCTTCAGTTGATACAACTGCTTATACTTCTTTAGGGAAGTATAATTTAACTGTATCAAATTTTGGCGCCGCTGCCGTGGAAAGTGGATATTATATTAACTTTAAGAACATTACCGAATTTTAGTCGACAATTTCCTGATTTTACATTTTCTTTTTTGTTTTTTCTCTCGTAGGTCTAGCTTTTGTGTATGCCAGGTACACGAAGTCGAGGAGAACCAATACTTCCACTTGATCCAGAACTTAACCGCATTCTTCGCAGAATGAATATTCAAAACAATCCTACTTATATCGTTGATGAGATCAACCCTCAACTTCCCCCTTCAGTTGATGCTCATAATCGAGTGATTGTTGATAACCCTGGTGAAGGTATTCCGAGGAGGAAACGTCCTTCCCCACGCCCTCAAGAGTACTATACGGAAAATGTTAACATCACTGACTTTGATGGGCCACTTGTCCTACGTACTCTAACACATGGTCATACTTTCGTGGTAACTAGTAGATTGATGCAAATGCTCAACGCGAGAGATTTGATTTCGGTGCTATCATATGACGATCCACATGCTCACATCACCAAACTAAGGTCGGTGTGTAAGAGTTGTGTAGGGAGTCCAAACATAGACATGGATGTAATTGGATTAAGGGTGTTCCCTCTCTCACTGACATGGGAGGCCGCAATATGATTTACTGAGTTGCCCTAAAATTCAATCTATACTTGGGACCAATTGAGGGATGTGTTCCTAGCAAGGTGTTACCCGATTTCTAAAAAGATTAACCACAAAGATAGGGTGACAACTTTGTGGCATTACCAGGGGAGTCAGTAACAATTTCTTGGGATAGTTTCACCTCAATCTTGAGATGTGTCCCAAACCACCGCATTGATGATCAGTCACTGAAAGTGTACTTCTATCGGGGGCAAGATAATGATAATAATAAAGCAATGCTTGATACAATTGCGGGTGGTTCTTATGGGGAGTGTACTTATGCAGAGATCGCTGAAAAGTTAGAGAAAATCTCCCGAAATAATAAATCTTGGAGAACTAGGATGTCGAATACTGGGAGAAACACTTTTGCAGTGCAAGCTTCACACAACCCAGCCGCAGATGAAATTCGTGAAGAGATGGCTGAAATGAGAACTGAGCTTGGGTTGGTGTTAAAACATGTCAGGGTGCAGAAAAAGGTAAATACGGTGAACTATTTGTCTAAACCACCACCACCGGTTGATGAGTACTACTATGAAGAAGATTCTTATTGAGTGAATGAGCACACTGGGGGTTTTCAGCCGAACGCCCAAGGGTCCAATCAGGAGAATTGGCTCCAAGGCTAAGTAGATCAAGGTCGGAACTATGGGAATTACAACAGAGAGGGTCACTATGTTTGAGATGGCAACTACAACCGTGACAAAAACTTCAACCGGAGTAACTATGGTAACATTAACGATCAGAATGGGCCCTATATTTCACTTCAAAATCGGGAAGTTTTACCTAGGGATGGTGGAGGTAGTATGGCGCAAGTTGAGGATATGTTGCCAAAGATGAGGAGGAGGTTTCATGCTAGTGATGAGCACGCCAAAGAGTTGAGAATTCATTTAGCAAATATTGGGCAAAAGGTAGATGCACATGCAATTTCAATAAAGCACATTGAGTTGCAAATGGCCCAATTGTCTTCTACTGTGAACCCACGCCAACCGAGTACTCTTCCTTGTCATACCATCAAAAATTGAAAAAAATGATGGATATTGTATGGCAGTCACTACTCGAGGGGGTAAGAAAACCATTGACCCACCTATGCCATCTAGCGTAGAAGATGAGATGAGAGGAGATGATGTGGTAGAGGAAGTTAGTGGTGAGTTGGAAGACAAATTGGGGAAAAAAGATTAGATACCCCAAAAGGTGACTCCCATTACTAGACCACCATCTCTATTTCCGCAAATATTGGTAAAAAAGACCGAGGATGGTCAGTACTGACGTTTTATTACTATGTTGAAATAGTTTTCCATCAATGTCCCTTTGATAGAAGTTCTTGAACAAATGCCTGGTTATGCTAAGTTCATGAAAGATATGGTCACTAAGAAGAGATTGGTTAGTTTTGAGGATGATGATCGGATGCAACACTATAGTGCTATTGCTACAAGGCCTCTTGTGCAAAAGTTAGAAGATCCTGGTGCTTTAACTATTGCTGTACAATCGGGTTATAAAACTTTGCTAAAGCATTCTGTGATCTTGGGGCAAACAGAAATCTCATTCCTCTCTCTATTTACAAAAATGGGGTTTGGGTGACCCATAGCCCACTGCGATGCGTGTACTGATGGCTGATAGAATGGTGAAGAGGCCTATTTGGTACTCTATGATGTTCTTGTGAAAGTGGAGTCATTTATTTTTCTGGCTCATTTTGTGATTCTTGATTGTGAGGTGGACTTTGAGGTGCCCATTATTCTTGGGAGGAAGTTCGTTGCTACCGGTCGTGCCTTAGTTGATATGGAGAAAAGGCAGATGAAGTTTTTATTGAACAATAAAGAATCTATTTTCAACATTTGTAGGTCCATAAGGAAGAGGGGTGAGCTCCAATCGATATTTGCGATATCCTACAAGGTTGAAGTTTGTCCGAGGTACAAATAGAAGAGCGTCTTGGGGTCTAGGCACTAGCGACAGTGATCATAAATTTTGAGAGTGATTGTATCAAAGAGTATGGGTCATTGGTTGCGTCACTTGATCGACATGATGTTCGGTTCAAACCAAAGAAATTGGATTTAGATATGAAACATCACGAATCTCCACCCGCGAAACCATCTATTGAGGAGGCCCCAAAATTCGAGCTTAAGGCTCTACCACCTCATCTGAGGTATGTTTTCTCAGGGAAAGGTGACACTTTACCGGTAATTATTGCATTATATTTGAATATGAAACAAGTAGAGTGTTTGGTTGATGTGTTGAAGAGGTTTAAGAGAGCTATTGGGTGGACTATTGCAGATATTATTGGGATCCCTCCCGTTATTTGTTCACATAAAATCCTACTCATGACCGATCATAGGCCAAGTATTGAGCACCAGAGTTGTTCAAATCCACCTATGCAAGAGGTAGTGAAGAAGGAAATTATTAAGTGGTTGGATGTCGGAGTCATATATCTGATCCTGATAGCTGTTGGGTATGCCCTGTTCAGTGTGTGACCAAGAAAAAGGGGAATTATTGTGGTCCCTAATGAGAAAAATGAGCTTGTTCCAATGCGGCCGGTGAACGGATGCAGAGTGTATTGATTACAGGAAATTGAATGCATGCATTGAGAAGGACCATTTTCCTATGCCCTTCATGGATCAGATGTTGGATAGACTTTCAGGAAAGGGGTTGTTTATTTTCTTGATGGTTATTCGGGTTACAACAAAATCTCCATTGCACCAGAAGATCAAGAGAAAATAACATTTACTTGTCCTTATAGAACTTTTGCGTTCAAGATGATGCCCTTCGGGTTATTTAATGCACTGGCTACTTTTCAAAGATGTATGATGTACATATTCTCCGATATGGTGAAGGACACCATTGAGGTATTTATGGATGATTTTTCCGTTGTTGGTGACTCGTTTGATCATTATTTGAATCACTTGTCCGAAGTTCTCAAAAGAAGTGAAGATTGTACCTTGTGCTAAACTGGGAAAAATGTCACTTTATTGTGAAAGAGGGTATTGTATTGGTCCATCATATCTCAGAGAATGGTATAGAGTTTGATCGAGCTAAAGTCGAGCTTATACAGAGACTTCCTCCACCCATCTCTGTATTAGGTGTAAGGAGTTTCCTTGGGCATGCGGGTTTCTACCGGAGGTTAATAAAGGATTTTTCAAAAATTGCACGTCCTCTGTGCAAGTTAATTGAGAAAGAGTGTAAATTTTAATTTGATGAATCCTTTCTGAAAGCATTTGTAGAGTTTAAGGAGAAGTTGGTGTCTGTGCCCATTATTATTTCTCAGGATTAGAGCAAACCATTTAAGGTTACGTGTGACGCTAGTAGGGTTGCTCTTGGTGTAGTATTGGGAAATAGAAGGGATAAAATCCTTCACCCCATTTATTATTCTAATGAGGCTTTTAATGAAGCTAAGAAGAATTATACTGTGATTAAATAAGACCTACTTGCGGTGGTATTTTCCTTCAAAATATTCCACTCCTATTTGCTTGGCACGAAAGTTATAGTGCATACTGATCAATGTGCCTTGAGATATATGATGGAAAAAAAGGATGCAAAATCGAGGTTGATTAGATGGGTATTACTGTTGCAATAGTTCAACTTTCAAGTGATAGACAGAAAAGGGACCGAAAATCAAGTTGCCGATCACTTGTCCTTATAAGAGGATGAAGTTATGTGAGAATTAGGTGAAAAGGCTAAATTGATGATTCTTTCCCTAATGAGCATGTATTGGCCGCGTCTCAAGACTTGATTCCATGGTTCACCGATTTTGCAAATTACTTGGCTAATGATATCATCCCATCAGACTTGTCCTTTCGTCAAAGAAAAAAGTTCATGCATGATGTAAAAAATTTCTTTTGGGGTGAGACATATTTATACAGGAGTTGTGTTGATGGTCTTATTTGCCGGTGTGTGCCGGAAGTTGAGATGTTGAGTGTTTTGGAGGCATGACACTCCTCGCCTGTGGGTGGTCATCATAGTGGTATCCGGATTGCACATAAAATCTTTAAATGTGGCTACTATTGGCCAACCGTCCACCAAGATGCTCATGTGTTTGCCAAGGCATGTGATAGGTGTCAAAGAGAAGGAGGTATTTCTAGAAGGCAAGATCTCCATTTAAATCCCATTCTTGTAATTGAGTTGTTTGATCTGTGGGCATTGACTTTATGGGTCCTTTTGTGAGTTTTCATGGGATGTAATACATTCTTGTGGTGATTGATTATGTGTCAGAATCGGTGGAGGCCATAGCACTTGCAAATAACGAAGAAAAGAGTGTCACCGCGTTCTTGAAAAAGAACATAGTTTACAGATTTTGGAACCCCAAGGGACATTATTAGTGATTGGGGATCCCACTTTTGCAACAAGTTGTTGAAGAGTTATTGGAGAAATATGGGGTTTTCCACAATGTAGCCACTCCTTACCATCATCAGATTAGTGGGCAAGTTGAGGTGTCAAAAAGAGAAATTAAGCAAAATTCTAGCGAAAATGGTGAATGTGAATAGAACAGATTGGTCAAGGAGGCTTGATGATGCTTTTTTGACCTCGTGGACAGCATACAAGACTCCAATAGGTATGACACAATACAAATTTGTATATGGGAAGTCTTGTCACTTGCGGGTTGAGTTAGAGCATAAGTCCATGTGGGCAATGAAGAAACTTAATATGGATTAGAATAAAGTAGCGGAGCAGAGGTTTAATGGGTTAAATGAGCTTGATTAGTTTCCCTTGGAGATATATGAAAGTTCAACACTCTATAAAGAAAAGATGAAGAAATAGCATGACCAAAAGATTGATAAGCGCAACTTTGTGGTTGGGGATTTAGAATCTAGGTTTGAAATTGCGCAAATCCATGCCCTCGGAATAACGAAATGGTTTGTTAAATGCTAGATGAACTTATTGTATCTTAGTTTGCTTGGGCATTGTTTTTTGGGTTACCAACCATGGCTTACAAAAGATCTGTCTGACCAACAGTATGAGACCCCGTCTACGTACCGTCGGTCAGTCCACGGACCCTCAATGGGGTCCATCGATAGCCACTCCCCATATTTGCCTAACTCTGGAATGACAGATGTGGTCTACTGTCCGTCGATTTAACGACGGATCATCCTGCAGGTCCGTCGTCTCTAACAGAACCTTTAATTCTACAACTTTCAAATATTCGCTTAGTGTTCCCGACGAACCATCATTCCATCGACGGACCGTCTATAGTGCCCGTCAATCAGTTCTGTAGCTCTGTACTGGACTGTGTTTTATGTTTCCAAGTTTGGTCTTGCTTCTCTTGAGTGTGTCAAACGTTTACACTGAAGCTAATAACTCTCTTTTACAGGTACCAATGGTTCCCAATCAAGACCTATTCTACTCTAGAGGACATTCAAAGTCTGTTGCACCTTCACATCGGCTGGTGATTGGCTCGGATGATGATGATGATCATGAAAACGTGCCACCAGGCACATGCGAACTGACACGTGATGCTAGGACAACTCGCGGCACGCCCACGAAGGTGGCATTTAGGGTAGTCACTTCCTCCCAGTCTGATGAGGAGCACTGACCGACATTTGGGTCTGCCGTTGGTTCTGAGGGAGCGTCTTGCTCTAAGGAGGCTTCCGGGTCTAAGGAAGCGTCAGCTTCACATGGTCTCACTGTTCGTATTGCACCGGTCCAATCTGCCTCGTTTGATGAGGCTGACAGTGCGGATTCCACTCCAGCATCCTTGACCGAAATCTCTGCACCGGTTGCTGATCAGCACAACTGGTGGTGTGTAGAAGGACAATACCAGGTGTACATGGACGCCAAGCTGCTCAACAATAAGGGGGTCATGACTCGTACACTGACAGTCGAGCGGCGAGTTCTTGTAGAGAGTCTTCACACTGTCCCTGATGTACATGCTCTCTTCACCATCCATCGAGTAGAGTTGATGGCCAGGAGCGTTGGACGCTACTGCGATGAGGATTTGCGAGTTCTACGAATCTTATGTAGCGAATCTCTGGTGTTCCCAAGATAGGTGGTCTTATACTGCTAAATAGGCACCACTTGATCATCTTCGAGTCCGTGTCCAGGGTAGACATCTCATTACCTACTATTCGTTGTTTCTTATACGACACTGACACAGATGCTATCAAGAAGCTCCTTACCCCCGAGTTTGACTGGCGGTGGAAGCTTCTAAAGGAGGGCCATTTCCAGCATGATGCAGGGCTGAGAGAGACCACCAAGAGGTGAATAGCCCAGCACATCTCTATGGATGGAAAGGGTGCTGAGTGGATGTTGGAGCCTAGACGGGTCATCAAGAAGGCCAACCTTACAGTCACGGCCAAATTTATCTATCTATTGGTCCGTTAATGCCTATCCCCCACTGCTGCTGACAACATTGTTACATAGGATAGGTCAGTATTGGTAGATACTTTGGTTGCTGAGTTCGACGTTGAAATTCCGAGACTGTTGTTGGCAGTCATTCATGAGAGGGTCTTTAAGGACACCACCACGTACCCTTTCCTTTTCTTGATTTTTGTGTTGTGTAGGTCTGCTGGAGTGTCCATATGACATATTGACGTTCTCATTACTCCTACTGGACGGTTCATAAAGGTCTCATCAGGGATGAGGCAAATGAGGCGGAACCCCATAGAGGGACCAGAATAGAGGTGCAGCCGCTAGGTGAGAACTTGGCGGACACGGTAGAGAAAGCTGAAGGGGCTAATCAGAGTACATCAGAGCCTACCAGAACCACCCCGGTCGATTCTATCTCGGGTACTAGCACAACCCGAAGTTTCTCTTGCTCCAATCCATCTGCAGCACGTGTCCCAATTTCTAGGGTCCAGAATTTAGAGGCCAAGATGGCCACACTACTGCACCTTATCCAGCCTTGGATGCAGAAGTCCATTGCTGAGGCGGAGGAGCGAATTAAGAAGAAGATTGTTTAGCAGACTAAGCAGCAGATTCTGACAGTCCATCAGCGCCTTGACGCCTTTGAGTTGAGAGTTCTCGCCCGACCAGCCCCCAACTATTGACTTGACGACTCTTCAGGGCGCTTTGGCGAGTCTGAGGGCTGACGTGGATGCGATCCTGGATGCGCGGGTACTTGAGTCTGAGGAGACACCTACAGAGCCTGCTGAGGATATGATGCTGGTTGCACTGTTCTAGACCACCGTTGTGCCACTGCCTCCGCCACATGAACATGCCAAGAGGCAACGGAGAAAAGAAAGTGATGAGGCTCGTGCTAGAAAGAGAGAGTGTACTGAGTTGGAGGCTGGGAGGAGAGCCTCGTTGATGGATGAGGAGGCCCGGTAGATGACCGCCCATGAGTTGGCTACTGGGGTTTCCAGCTCCAGGATTTTTGATGTTTAGAGAAGAACTTCCGAGGGTGCTTTTATTTGTGCAGACACTACTGATGGTGTCTCTACGTCTGAGGGAGAGGGTTCCAAGAAATCGGGCCCGCCATCTTGTTGATCCTTGGCTCTATGCGCCTCAGGTTTGCTTCACCTACACCCTGTTTTATATTTCTTATGCATTGGGGACAATTGCATGTTTTTTTTGTTAGGGGTGGGGTAAATAGAAAGTGAGTTCTAGGGTGAAGTCTGAGTAGCTCAACTCATGATCCTCTCTTGGGGTTTTCTTGCCAGTGTTCTTTTCCCCCAAGAGACTGATTATTTTACTGTTGAACAGGCATGTTATTACCTTGTACAAAGTATGTGTGAAATCTGATGCATGATGCCTAAATTTCAATGATATCCTGTCTAAAATGAATGTTTGCATGATTAGGCATAGTGAATAATGAATGTGTTGGCTCTAAGCATGACATAGAGGTGCACCATTGCATGACCCTCGATCTATCGCTCAAACTATGTGTTCGATAATCTGGTAGGGTAATGTGGTTTTAAGTGAGTGTGAGGAAAGTTGAATAGTCCACCGTTGGTAACTACCTAAACTTGCCCGGTTAGTCCTGGAAAAAAAAAGGACATGTGTTAGGCAATAAGGAAAGTATCATAGGCTCTTGTTCAACATAGTCAATCTTTAGCCTAAATGAAAGAAAACAAAATTAAATTAATCCTTTTTTATCCAAATAATTTGAGCTTACAATGGACCTTTCTTTTCTACCCCAATTCATCTTTTCTGGGTACAATGTATTGACCCTGGTCCCTCCTTGGACATGTGCACCTCAACTTATGCCAAAAGCATAAGTTGAGGGTGGCTAATGCATAAACAAAGCTCATCCTTGCCCTGGCCCAACCTTGGATATTGTGTACTTTGGCTCATGTCTAAGCCATTAGTTGAGGGTGGCTATGATAAGGAATGTCCTGGAAAGCAAGGTTGAAAGAATTATTGAAAGAAGAAAAGAAAAGTGGCTCAATCAAAGTTGAAAATTTTGAAAATTTTAAAATAAAAATTAAATAAGGGTCATTTGCATAAAAGGAAAAAGAAAGGAGAAAAACAAGGCAAAAGATATAAGAAGATGAAGAGTAGGGGATAATAAACGATGAAAAGGTAGGACGCTTAGCAGTTCTGTCATGGAGTGCAACGAGTCACTAAAATTCATCCAAATGTACCCTACTTGACCGTGAACCTACGTTACAAGCCAAGAAAGCCCTATCGTGATCCTGTGAGTCTAATATTCTGAACTTAAAATAGTGAAAATAAGGGCAAGCATTTGGCGACAAGTATCAACTAGGTGTGAATTGGTTCTGAGAGTGAGTGTTGAAAAGTAATCCTTATACTCAAATTGAAATCACTGTGTGAAGAAGGAGGATGTTCTTTTTAAAGTGAGGACATTAGTAGGCAATATTGGAAAGTTGGTACCTTGGTGAGAGATAAACGAGGAGAGGTGTCGGTGCGTAGTGAGTCTGTGTCATGGTCTTATCCACATGAATGGCCCTAATAGTGATATCATGCTTAAAAATAATGACAATAATCGGGATTAATAGCCAAATGATTGTGAAAAATTACATGAACATACTTTTGTACAAAGGTGTTGTGATGAGTCATAGTGTGTCGCTTGAGTACAAACAACAAATTTAAGTTGAGGGTGTTGATGTACCGTGGTTTTACGGTAGTTCCAATGCTTTTTCCTTAGGTTTAGCGTGTGTCTAAGGCCTTTTTGTAGTAGTTTAATGTGTTTTTCTCTATGTTTGCAGAAAACTGTCCTAAACGAAAACGCTGAAGACTCTGATGAAATCTGCAGAAGTGATGACCTACGGAGCCACTGATAGACCGTCGACCCTGTGACGGTCCGTATGTGATGATCGTCGACTAAAGGTCCAAGCAGCTGAAATCAAACAGGGAAATATGACATGGGTTTGTCTACCGAAGGAGCGACGGTCGATCGATCCACTGAAGGACCGCCATGGCTAACCATCGGTCGTAACAAAATGTAGTCCCAATACTCGGCTTGAAGAAACAACTAACTATGAAGGAACAGAGGCCATTGAAAGACCGTAGGTCCACTGACGGGTCGTGCTGTTGGTCCGTCGACGGTAACAGAAAATATTGAAAAGTGAAAGGTGAAAAGGATTTGATGTATGGACTGACGGAAGTTGTCGACGGTCTGTCGTTCCATCGACGGACCGTCTATAGGGTCATCCACGGGAGACGCATTTTTGACAGATATTTTTTCCTTAAATAGAAGTCCTTTTTGTTTTATTACATTATTATTCTAAATAGGACTAAAAACCTCATTTTTGGGGTTTGACTCTTTACTATTTTTCAAATTTGTGTTATTGGAAGTTACACTTTGGTTTTCGGGAAACACTTTAATTTTCCGGAATCATTTCTTTCAATATTTTAGTGAATTCAAGTGATATTTCTGATTTTCTTCAAACTTGTTAAAGTAATCACATGATTTCTTGTTTAAAAACTATGAATTGTGTAATTCTTAGCATGGATAACTAAATCCACAACTAGCGTTGTGGGAACCATGGGTAGTTAACAAGGTTAAACTAGCTAAATAACAATTCTAGCATAATTGTTTTCGGAAAGGACTTCACTAAATAATTGTTTTCCGAAAGGACTTGACTAAATAGATGTTATCGTAGATTGAAGTTAAGTCTAAATCATTTTCCTCGTGGCGTCGACCCCAACCTAACAATTGGGTTCTTTACTTGATACGACCGCTTATACTTAGGAAAGTATAATTTGAGCGTATCAGCGATCAAGCACAAAATACTAAACAAGAATATAAAATTATCTTATAATGACAACCAAGAATTAATTCAAAAAGACTTAAATAGTCTCTAATAAAAGAAAAAGAAGAAAAGAACCCTATAAAGTATAGACGATTTTCTACTTGATGCCCTGTGATTAATCTCCCTCCTCTATAATTGTTCTACGGACTATTTATAGATATTAAAATCCTAAATAAAATAATTCAGTCCAAAGAAGATATGGAATTCAAAAGTCAAGCAGAGTTGGAATTGTTGTACGTGCATACTGCCAAAGGCCTCACATATATGTTGCGCATTCAATTGCTTCCACGTGAAAGCGAAGTTGTTAAATTTTGCAGTTTGGTGCAACTTTTCTTTATACATTATTATATTGAATTTATTTCATTAAGTTGTCTACTTGATTTCCTTGTATAATCTTAAATATTTTATTCGTTTTAAGTACAAACTATACATCAATTTTCTATTATAAATAAAATATACTATTTAACACAATTCATAAAATTCAAGCTCAAAAAGGAAAAATATCATATCATATATTACTAAAAGCATGAACAAAAAAGTTGAAAGTTGAATTACGGTTTTATCCTTTTTATAAATTAAATTATTATAAAATATTTAAATATTTGATTGTATAAATTTAATTAAATGTTAAGAACTTTTAGACTTCCTAAGATTAATTCCTAATTAAATATCTAATCTATTAATATTTATCATTTATAATCTATA
>NC_028641.1:14623027-14683366 GCF_001406875.1 Solanum pennellii | reverse complement strand
TATATATATATATATAATAATTATAATTTTTTTTTAAAAAAATCTTTACCTAAATTTCTTTTCTACAAAATGAAGACGCACATTGATAATGTCCTCTTGATTATTTATTAAAGAATGACTATAGTTTCAGTTTCACAAATTTAAATTCATTAATGTTTAATTACATGATAAGAACTTTAGTTGTTCTTTTTACATGGTTTGCTAACTTTAATTTTTTTTCTCTTCATATTCTTCATTTATTTATTATTATTTTCTAATTACTTATTTAACTTTTATACTCGTAATATTCATAACTCTCATCTTTTCATATTCATAACCTCCAAATATTTAAACTAAAACTCTAAGATATTTTTTGATATTCCTTCTATTCTATTTATATAAATTTAACTTCTTTCTCTCATGAAACCGCTACCAAGATTATTAGGCAATTATTTTTATTCTATAGTAAAAACAGATGATGAAGACTCTTGAATTTTGATAGGATAAGAAAGGAGTCGATAAAAACTCAGAGAGTTATGTACTAATTTTTTACTTATTTTTCATCTATATATACATCAATCTTATAAGAATAATGTCTATATTGTATTTTTTCTTATATATTCTGTTTCATTTTGTCTTCTTTTTTACTCTGTTAGACTTCTTAATTTAGTTTTCTATGAATGTTTTATTGCCGTAAGTCTTTAAATTTTGTAATTGTTACAATTTATAATTCATTACAATTTACATATATATTTCAACAAGAGTTTAGTCATTCTAACGTATCTATAAAAATTCACATGAAACACACGTGCGAAGCACGTCCTCAGAAACTAGTATTATTATAAGTGGGAAGCCTCCAAGTCAAAAGTTGAATAACGAAATGCCCATACAAAAATTTTATTAACAATTTTGTTCTACGCTAAAAATAAAAAAAATAAAAAAGGTGTCAATATAAAACCATTCATTTTCTACATTGAATTTGAATATAGAAAGTGTTCCATCTTCCCACAATTATTATATGTTTGAATTGCTTAGTTATCGCCGGTACTTATTTCAATTTTAATGTTTTGTATCTTTCATCTCAATGATAGTGATAGCTTTTCCGTATTCTTTACAAAATTCAATAAATATTCATATAAAAATATATACATTGGTCAATCAAATTATCACTCAAACATCGAATTTCTTGACAAAAAACAATGTTAGAAAAACAATCATAAGAAAATTTTATATATTTGTTTCATCAAGCATATATAACTGTCCTTCTCCTTCCCTTTTCAGTAATCCTTTTAGATTTGGAAACCTGTTCATAAGTGTCTATTTTGATGCCGAATTGATCCTTCCCTAGCAAGTCTGTCACATCTGGGACCACCCCCTAGACGTAATCGGCGTCGTCGTCCTCTTTGAGGACTAAGACTATCCTCTTAGCTTACATCATTACATTCATATGTAAAAACACGGAAAATCTTAAATTTTTCAACAGCACTTCTACTCGGAGGTTTACATAGACCTCTACATACACTTAGTATATATACCGAGTATACATAGACCCTTAATATAGGAAGATTACTTAATATTCTACTTATATTACACATAGATATATAGAATATAACATAGTCTAAAAATAGTCTTCTCATCTCATAACCATCAAACAAGAGTATATCAGATTGGGCCTAGCCCATACATCAATAGAATAAGACCACATATAGGTCATAAAACGTTGAGTATCCAAATGAAAAGGAAATAACATAAGAGTCTTAATACTAAAAATAATATCATAGGCTTGACAGTGGCATTGCCCTCAGAAAGTAAGGACCTACCAAACTTGGATGATCAAGAATTCCAAGTCTTCTTCAAAGTCGACTCCAAAAACACTTCAACGACCTGAACCTAAAATGTTGGGGAAAAAGGAAGAAATGGGTTTAGTACACTACTTGTACTATGTAATAGACCGTATGTGGACATTTCAATAAATATGCACTTTTCATCAAAAAACCTTTATGCACATTCAACAATACCATACCAACTAATAGGACATGTTCATTAAGTGATAGGCATGTATACCACAAGATCAACAACATCAAGTCTAGTCAAGTGAACATGCATATCAGATAACTGAATACATAGTCAAGTAACCCTATCATCAAATCATAATAGGGACAAACATAATAAGAGTACATTTCAACATAATTAAAGCAAGACAATTACCCATGAACCCCTATCAAGTGAACAAGTGCAATGACTAAGAAAAGCCCCATAACCTTTCTAAATCAAGTAACCCAACTAGAATCATGACCAACATCAAACTTCACATAGCATGACATTTAAGATTACATAATATCATACTTTAACAATGTGGACCAACACATATTCATAAGTGAAACTAATCATCATATATTATCAACAATGTACAAGTTCATAATATACATATCATATACCCTCATATGCATATTCCTACACAAGAACATCCTCCTAAGACTTACCTCAAGACTCATATACCCTCATATGCATATTCCTACACAAGGACATCCTCCTAAGACTTCCCTCAAGGCTAATTAGTGCAATGTCTAGGTAGAGTCCCACACCCCTACCTAGACTAAGCCAAACCCCTTAGAATATCCTAGTTAGAGTTCACTCCTTTAATTCATTTTACCTTTTGGGAACATCTTGCCCTAACCGACACAGACCATATGATCTAATGTGGAATCCGGTGTCATTGAACCCTATAGCGAAAGAAGGCAGGCTACTTACCAAGGTAGTACTAAAACATGAACATAGAAACTACGTGAATCCACTAGCTAGTATTCCTATGGGTGAAACATAGTTCAAGAACTAGGACATATAGTTGGGACACTCTTTATCCTACATGCATTATAGTCTCCAATCTCAAGAGTACATTAGTGCTCCTACCTCCCCTTTGTGGGAAGGGACACTCCTCACTCTAGTTCACTTGGTGTTAAGCTAGAGTCCCTTTTGAAATGTCTTTAATGTCTTTATTAAGTATCATAACTTAATGTAGGTCATAGGGTCTAAACCTTGTATAAACTTCATCATTATCATCGTCATAGCTCAATAAAAATTTCATCAGTAGAATCCTTTCATTACAATTCATATAAGCGAGGTTAGCACATGTACATATCATTTCATAATAAGGTACATTGGTAAATCATTGACCAACCTTATAACATTTACATCTTAGACAACACCTCACAAACCATAGTCAAGACATTTCCATTCAACATCATACCACCCTATCAATCCTCATAGAAGGCATACTCCAATACAACATCATGACTTAATCACAATTAACCATAATTTGAAGTAACGGATAGGGATGACAAGACTTACCCAAGTCTCCTTCATAATTCATAATCAAGGTCTAACCATCAACCCTTAAGCCAACCCAATTAGGGTATAACATCATCATAATTAAGTGACCAACGTGATAACAAGGCTAAAAGAATCACTATATCATAATCCAACACTAGTTCATAGCTTAAGACAAGAGATATAGATCAAAATCATAATATAATTCAATGGCTAAAATTAAATACATGTTAGACACATTTCCACATATTTTTTTGATTTTCCGACTCCTAAAAGTTAGTCTAATAGGCTGAGGCTTGCTAGTACCTCATTAAACTAGTTTCCGGACGTCATGAACGTTCTTGGACGTTTTGGTTTTTAGACTTTCTAAATGACTTTTATTCATTAAAAAAAGGGACCTTAAAATAGTGTCTAAGCCATATGACACTTATGTTTGGTTCTAGAATACGTCTTGGATTATCGAAGTGTTACAAAGTCGTTCCAGGTATGAGAATGTTGGTCAAAAGATAGCATGCTTCTTTGGGTTTTGATAATTGTATGAAACTTTATTGGGGTATTATAAATATGCCGGTTGTAATCCCATAATTTATGTATTAATATTTGTTGATTATTTTTTTGGTTTATATGATACTTCTTTTAGGATGGGTTGTAATAATAATGGTGTCCTATACATTTTTTACTAATATACCATACAATTGTCTTGCTGAAAATCCCTTCAATTTTTTCCTTTAATCTAAATTAACCATTTATTTTGCTCTTTTTTATATTTTGATAAATAGGTTTTTGATTTGCAATAATTTTGGTCTTTTGATAGGCTTTTGGTGATGATCTCTATAATTATACGTCATGAGTTTTATTTTTTTTGTAATGTTGCTTCTTCAATAGAGAAGATGTGGGATTAAATTATGAATTAGAAATTATTTATAGTAGTGTTTCATATGCTTTTAAATATGTTGTGCGAAGGATGATGACTCAAAAATTGTATTCAAAAAGTTATACTATAAAGTAAAGTCAGAAGTTTCACATCGGCTTTATTGTATAATGTAATACAAATAAATAATAAATAAGAGTAAACAAGATAATTAATGAATAAGATTCAAATTTTAATGAGTGAAGCAAGTTGTTGTTCATACTCTTCTCTTAAGGACTATGTAGTATAGCTTCTCATGTTTTTAAAAAAAATTCATCTTGTTTGACTTGTGCAAATTTGGTATGCTAAGTTTCATTATATTTTTTAAGTGACTTGTGCAAATTAGGTATGGTAAGTTTCATAATGCTTTTAAGTGTAAAGTTGGATTATCATTTTACCTCTATGCTAAACTAAATATCTATCTAATAAAATAGTAAACAGTATCATATATACTATACTAAATACTAAAAGAGAAAAGATGTTAAAAGTAAAAATTTGAAACATTTTTTAATTGCAATAAAATGAGAAAAACATTAACAAAGATGAACGATAAAAAATCAATACATTTCATTTAACTTCTACAAATTAAATGTTACGACTTCATGTTCCATTCTCTCATATTGAATGAAGGAAAAAATTGGACGTGGAAACTATAAATTATGCATTGGGTAATATCTTATAAATCATAAGAAATGGTAGTATTTAATTATTAATTTCAAAATATGTTATTTTATTTTATAACTTCATATGTGTTTTACCATATTTAGTTGTGTTTGTGTCATTTTTTTCCTTCTAGCAATTTTAGTGGCATCGTATAAATCATAAATATAGGACAAGATATAGTGTATAACTACAATTATGTGTGATAATTAAATGATTAACTATATTTATTTGTAATAATCTCTTATTTCTTTATAACATTTTTTTTATGATCTACAATATCAATTTCAGAACTTATAAAATTTGTTGATTGCGTGAAAAATATTATATGCATGCATTTTATTTGGAATAAATAATAAATGTGAGACAAATTTTATAAATAAATGTGAGACACACACACACACAAAACCCCACACTTAAACTTTTGCTCGTCCTCGAGCAAGTATTAAAACTCATCTCAAATAAATCATAATAGGAATGTCACCAATTTGTTAAATACAAACAATTAGACCAAATACCAATTTCAAAACATCAAGTAACATTCTTAATCATTATTCAAGATATCCATATAAACAACAAATCTTTAACCTCCTAATCTCAAGGAAAGACATTGAACTCATCAAATTTGAGCTTACTCGCCTACGCTTATTAAAGAAAGCTAATAAAATCACTTATACATAATGAAACGAATGCCCTCACAAGAATAAAAATTTCACACACTCAATTTAAAAGATCTAATATAAATTAAGGACTTGATATCAAGAACAACTCTCACACTCACAAATAAAATTCACTTGTATGCACAAAGAGTCATATTCTTGCCCGTTATGTATATCTTCACTAATTAAGCATGCTTGAATAAAATCAAATAGGACTTTAAGGGGTTCTAATGTAGGTGAGGGATGGGTAGGAAAATTATATAATAGTGACTTACACTTCCTTAAGCACGTTTTTTACTTAATCACCCATTATTTTCTTCTCTTTGTTTTGAGTCTTCTCTTCAACAATTATTTCACAAGTAATTCTCATCATCTCAAAAATGTTTTAATAATTTTTTTTCTTTTTTTTTTTTACAAAAGATACTTCATAATAGTCATCCTTAATCTTACATATTTTACATGAATTAAGGTGCATTATTCCCTCGTAAGGACCATGGTCATCATCAAGGTAACTTTTTTTACTCATCTCTTATTTTCCATATCACATTCTTTCAAAGAAGGATTCTTAAGCACTTTGTAGCAATTATTTTTACTTTTTAATTCAACCATCCCTTTTTCATTCAGAATTAACAATTAGAATAAGTCGATGCATACTCCTCAATAAAGCAAGGTGTAAAAATTACGGATTCAAAAAAATAGTCAACGGCAAAATATGGCTACCAACAAAAGACTACATTCTCAAAAAGGCTAACTAGTGATATAATATGTGAAAAACCTATTTACCAGAAAAATCAAAGAAAGTCTATCATCATCTCCTAAGCAAAGAATCACTTTTTATTTCGCTTCAATAACTTGCACGGGATGTTCTAGACTAAGATGCAAAACATGGAATAAGTAAAATCTCAGCACACATGCCACAAGTATCAATCAAGATGAATCAATTTCACTTCTAACAGAGACAAGACCATAACAAACTACAAAATAAAATATGCTATATACAAAGTCATAACTATGAGCTTAAGTGTCGAAGAATCTTCAATTTCCTTACCAATCATGTATTCAGAATAAAAAACTACTAAAAATAATAGTCTATCCCCGGGAAAATAACTGAAAACAAAAAGTCAATGAACTCATACTAAAGAAAAAACTCAATAAAACAATTAAAATTAGGAATTTATTCTTCCACCTCACACATTAAAATATGCTATTTCTCTAAAGTATGAAATTAAATTTGAAACAAGGGTTAGAAAAATCCCAGAGGCCCTTCGGCCTAGCTAGTAGCATTTTCTCTTAATTTTCATCAAGGGTTGTCACCCCGCACTTAAGCTAAAACGTGCTCCTTCCCTCCAAATTTTGGATACTCAAACTTCTCTAAAACGTGTAAAAACAACACAAAAAATGTCACTGAAACAAAGAAGTTATACTATAAATTGGATTGCCTACCAAGAAGCGCTTAATTTAACGTCGTGACACAACACAAGTAAGTTGTCCACCTTTCTATAAACTTTGAACTTATGAATTGTAACCCTAACTTTGCATCAACTTTTCTACTCCTCTAAAAGGGTCGTGGTATGAAGATAAAATGATCAAGTAATATATGTCGCATCTTGCAATTCTTGACCCTTAGGTGAGGAATGTTGTTTTGTCTAAGTGGACTAACAATTTTTTGGATGTAGGGGCCTTGTACCTCATATATATACTCATCCATTAGTTCCGATTCTATAGAAAAATGTTCTGAATGAGATTCAAGTTGCCTCAAACTCCAAAGCAACATTATTTACAACATCCTCCTTTTTGCACTCTTTCTCAACATCAATATTAAGGAATACAATATAGTTAAATGGTTGAAATTTGTCTAGTTGCTCCACTAATTGGTCATCATCCGGGAAAATTTGTAATTAACCATTAGAAGCCTTAATCTTTTTGTTCCAGTGAGCATCTAAGTCATGAATACCTGAACCAAATTGATCTATTTCGTGTGTGAGCTCAACTCTTCTTTCAATTAATTGGGTTGTCATGTATGTTAGACCATCATATATAGATTCCTGAAACTTTAGAAGTTGAGTTTGTTCTTGTAGCCAAGATTGACTCACTATCTATGTTTCTCCATATCTTTCTCATTGTTGGGCTACAATCTAGTCTAATTTAGCTAGCACTGTAATTTCTAATTGAATAGCATCAAGCTTATCTGGCTGTTTCATGATTGTTTTGTGCTCTTCCGCACATTCAAAAAATTGTTTAGTGATTTTTGAATTACCCTTGTTCATCA
Organism: Solanum pennellii; assembly: GCF_001406875.1. Lineage (NCBI taxonomy): Eukaryota > Viridiplantae > Streptophyta > Magnoliopsida > Solanales > Solanaceae > Solanum > Solanum pennellii. Next base: position 14,675,562 of record NC_028641.1, on the reverse strand, counting down.
TGTTTGTACATTCGTAAGTGAATTAGCATTGTGCGCCTCCTGTTTTGCGTTCTCTACTTCATTGGCTCTACCAACATATGAATAATAGAAGAATTATAATAGGGATTTGGTGGGGAAGGAAATAAGATTTAGGGCAAGTATTCCAATGAATATATTGATTACAACATATATGACATAAAGGACATTCATCACCCAACCACGATTTATCCCATGATCCATATCAATAGGAGGTCTAAATTTTTTAAAGAAAAAAAATAATTACTTAATTTTAAAAAAAAACAAACAAATAAATAAATAGATAATTGAAAAGAAAAAGTTTAACCTAGAATAATAGTTAATTTTTAAGTCTCTGGCGTCGTCTCCAAAAACTTGTTGCTCCCAATATACACGCAATTGTACGTGATCGCGCAAGTAATATAGTGGCTCTTAAAAAAACCAGATTATCGAAACCAAATGACTAGTCAATTGACTATTTTTACTAAATTATACTTGCCAAATTTTTTATCTAAGAGTTTCAAAAGAAAAATATGCAAGAACAAAACAATAAAATTACTCAGAATGATTGGAAAATCTGGGGCTGCAACATGCAATGAATCTCATGTATTATATTGTTAGATAAGAGCTAATTTTAGTTGTCAATGTACTCGTTTATAGGCTTAATTGTATGAGCCGAGTCACACACCTCTCGTCGCCTACTCCAGTTAGCTATATAACTACATCATTGAGCGTGAATATATAAATTATTTGGCGAGCATTTATATTTCATCCTATTTCATAACCAAGCAAGTCGTTCGTCCGGCCGTCACACCTACACAAAATAACCTCAATCAAATGGGTCAATCGAGCTCTCTATGTTATCTAGTCTATCTAACCCCTCTTCTCCTGATTTTAAGATTAGACAAAAGATTTATCTTGTGGTGATCAAGCACAAAATACTAAAGTACGAATATAGAAGTAACTTATAATGACAACAAAGAATTAAATTAAAAAGCCTTAAATAATAAACAATCAGTCCGCAGGTACAACCCCAGAACAAGGGTCTTTAGCCATAATTCTCTAAGAAAAGGAAATGAAGAAGAAGAAAAGAATCCTAAAAAGTATTGACGATTTTATACTTGATGCTCTATGATTGATCTCCCTCCTCTATAATTGTTCAATGGATTGTTTTATATATATACAAACCCTAAATAAAATAATAGATTCCAAAGCAAATCAGGAATCCAAAAATCAAGTGAAGGTGGAAATGTTGTATGTATATGCTGCCAAACTGCCTCACAAATATGTTGCGCATTCAATTGCTACCACGTGCAAAGTTGTTTGTTTGGTGCAATTTTATTTATATATTATTATATGGCATTTACTCCATTAAGTTACCTATTTGATGTCCTTCTATAGTCTTCCATATTTAATTCGTTTTAACTCAAACTTCTTCAACGTTACATCAATTTACTCTTACAAATAAAATACACTATTTAGAACAATTCATAAAATTCATGCTCAAAAAGGGGAAATTATAAATACTAAAAGTGAGGCAGATAATGATTAAAAATATATATTGTTGGCCTCATATCAGTTTCACTAACCACGCGACTCATGATGAGAATTTATTCAAGGAGCTGAAGCCCACACAAATTTAAAAGGTTTGGATAGGAAATGGAGATCATTTTCATGTCAAAGGAATTGGAACCATAGCTATCAAGACGAGCACTGGCACAAAGAAAATTTCAGAGGTTCTTTATGTACCTAAAATTGATCAAAATTCTCTAAGCGTAGGACTCTGATGGAAAAAGGATTTAGGATTTTCTTCGAAGATCTTTACCATCAAATCACTGACACTACTAGAAATGAAATTTTTAGGGTGAAGATGAGAGGAAACAGTTTTTCGTTTGATCCAAGAGAACGAGAAACTAGCTTATTCTGTGAAGTTAAGTGTAATAGAAACATGGCACCAGAGACTTTTTCATTGTCATCTACAAAAAATATTGTTGCTGAAGAAGGAAGATATGACAAGAAAACTACCAACTCTAGTTGAGCAATTACCTAGTTGTCAAGCTTGTCAATTTGGTATGCATAATAGAAAGTCATTTCCTAAAGCAACATGGCGAACTTCTCGAAGGTTGCAACTTATTCCCATATATGTCGAAGGACCTCAAATAACACTACCCCTTAATGGTAGTCTATACTGTGTATTAATTAAAAATTATATTAGATTCTGCTGGATTTTATTTGTGACATATAAATTAGAAGTGACTGGAATTTTCTTGATGTTCAAAAAGATGGTGGAAAGTCAAATGGTTGCAGAATCCAATCCATACATTCTTACAATGGAAAAGAGTATAATTCTGAAGAACTTGACAAATTTTGTGAGGAAGCAGGTATTACTCATCAGCTTACTGCTCGATATACTCCGCAACAAAATGGAGTTAGTTAAAGGAGAAAAAGATATATAAGAGAGATGTCACAGTGCATGTTGTATGTTAAAGAGTTTCCAAAAAGTTTTTGGGCTGAGGCACCTAATACGACCATATTTCTCCAAAATTGGCTTCCTACTAAAGCATTACGATATAAAACGCCATTCGAGGCTGGGAATGGATTCAAACCGTTCCTAAGATTCATTAAAGTATTTGGTTGTGTTTGTTTCTTTCATATGCCACAGGTTAAAACAGAAAACCTTGACAGGAAGGCTCTTCCTAGAATATTTGTGGGTGATCATCCTCCAAAGCCTACAAAAATATATAAACCACAAACGGGGAAGATGATTGTCAGTAGAGATGCGCCTTTTGCTGAGGAAGAGAAATGGGACTTAAGGACATCAACTTTAAGCCAATGCTTCAGATGAGCAGGCAACTAATCACTGAAAAAATGAGTTGGTGGATGATCTTCTAATTATAGGTACAACACTACTCTGTGACATTTACCAACAAAGTAATGTGGCATTTTGTGAGCCTCCAGGGCATGATGAAGCACTTCAAGATTTAAAAAATAGGAGAAACACCATGGACCAGGAGATGCTAATGATCAAGACAAACAAAACTTGGGAACGAGTTGACTGACCAAAAGATTGGAAGGTCATTGGAGTAAAATGGTTGTTTAGAACCAAGATCAATTCTGATAGTTCTATCAATAAATACAAGGCTAGGCTTGATTTCAAGGGATATGCCCAAATATTCTGTGTTGATTAGTCGGGCAACTTTGATCCAGTAGACCGATTGGATACCATTAGATTGTTGCTAGCAATAGCAGCAAAAAAGGGCTTGAAAATGTTCCAACTAGATGTGAATGTACCTTTTTAAATGGTGTACTACTGGAATAAATCAATGTAGAGAAGCCCGGGATTTCTTTGAGCAAGAAAAAGGAGAAAAAGTGTGTCTGCTTAAAAAGGCTCTTTCTGGCTTAAAACAAGCTCCAAGAACTTGATAGAGCATGATTGATGATCACTTGTTGAATTTAGGGTTTGTATGAAGTGTATCTGAAGTCATTGTTTATATCAACAATAAAGGAACTGTTTTTCTGATTGTTTCCCTTTATGTTGATGATCTCTTGGATACAGGAAACAATGTGTGACTAGTTAAAGAGTTTAAGAGGGAAACGATGCAAGTCTTTGAAATGACAGACTTGGGGCTAATGACATACTTTTTGGTAATGGAAATCAAGAAAGGTTGTGATGAATCTTTATATTCCAAAAGAAGTATCCTCGAGAGATACTCAAGAAAGTCCATATGGAAAATTGCAAGGCAACAGCCACACCAATTAATCTAAAGGAGAAGTTAAGCAAAGAGGATTGAACCGATAAAATTGATGAAGGAAATTTCAGAAGCTTGATTGGATATTTGATGTATCTCACTACTACAAGTCCGGATATTCTATTTGTTGCATGTCTTTTATCTAGATTTATGCATTATGATATTGAAATGCATTTACGAGCAATAAAAAGAATTATATAAAAGATACCTTAACGGTAATATTGAATACGATGTCAAATTCAAGAAGTGTGAGAATTTCAAGTTGTATGGATTCTCCGACATTGATTGGGATGGATCCATTGACTACATGAAAGTACATGAGGATATTGTTTCAATCTGGGATCAATGATTTTCTCTTGATGTTTAAAAAAGCAGGAAATTGTGGCACAATCCACGACAGAGGTTGAACTTATTGCTGCAACTGCATAAGTAAATCAAACCTTATGACCGAGAAAAGTATATTATGATTTGCATATGGACCAAAAAGTTAATATTGAGGTTCATGTTGATAATCAAGCTTCTATAGTCATTTTTCATAATTCAGTGTTCTATGAGAAGACTAAACACTTTAATATCATGTTTTTTTATTAAGGGATGTGCAAAAAAGGGAGAACTGATTCTCGTTTATTGCTAATCTGAAGATCATCTAGCAGATGTATTTATGAAATCCCTTCTTTTCAGCAAGTTCGAGTTCCTAAGGCAACAAATTGGAATTTGCATCTCCTAATCCAAGGAGGATTATCAGTTAGTTTTTTTAGGACTGCAGTTTCTATTTCTAAGTTTCTTGTACTTCGTTTTTCAATTATCTAAGGGGTAGTTAACATGGTTAGCACCATGAATTTATATTAGGACTATGATCTATTTCATTTTTTTAATTGTATGTTTATGTATTTTCTGGTTCTTTATAACATAATATAGAACTCTTTGCATAAGCTCTTTTTTTCAAGTCATCTTCACATTTAATTGCTTGTATTCCCCTGCTTTCCTTTTGGTAGCAAACTAGACATTGTCTTCATTGTGTAATCTATTATTAGTCTTATTACAACTTAAGGGGAATTTCATCCTTTAAATATGGGAATCATAGGGACTCCGGATGGAAGGAATTCATGTATTATAAGCTATGATACCTAGATAACAAAGTCCACAAATGCTTGAGTATTGGAGACTTGACCTAGATCCTAGCTTAAACTGTTTCTTCTTCTTCATGTTCTGGAGAGAGAAATATTTGAGAGAAGAACTTTTGTATTTCTTTTGGGGACTTCGAAATAATGAATTGAATGGGTGAGTTTATGGGTTAAAGTCAATTATATAGGTGTACTTGTCTTGGGTTAAATGACCTAAATTTATTCTAATTAAAATCGGAAAGACCCAATTTAATTACCTCTCACTTAATAGTGTACTGTCAATCTCCACGAGAGGCTCCATGAGTCGTGGTCCACACAACGAGTTGTCCTCCTCCTCGTGGTCTTGAATTAGTAGATATTCCACCTACCCTTGACCCCTACAAACATAAGACACCTTTACAAACCCTCCCACGACCCGTCAAGCCCTTCATGAGCATCCGTCTAGTGGCTCGTGGGGAGGGTCTCTTGTTTGGGCAGCATGGTGAAGCTACTGCCTCACCACCATGAGTGGAACCACGATCCGTTGTGGTCACCACAAGACGTGAAGGCTCTTGTTGAAAGGTGGTCAGTGCATAGGGAAGGTTGGGCTGCCCTAGTACTCTCCCTTGGTTCTTGCCCTCACACTTATCCCTAGGTTAACCTTCTATATTCCGAGGTGTTACAAAAACTCATGAGGTCCTAACTCCTTAAGTCTAATTTTTTAAAGCTATGGAAACCTATTTATTTTTTTATAATCATGTATTCTTCCTTAAAGAACAGAGAGAAAGTCATGAAACTCAAAAATTACTAAAGCTTACAAAAGGTAAAGGTGTAAACTATAAAGCCGCATCAAAGTCTCTTCGTGTCTTCTTTCTCACTGCTCAATTGCTTCTAAAATCTCAAGTTTGTTTGCTTAATCCTTCTCGTTCGAAGGTACTGATTAAAGTCTTCATCTTTCTTTTCGTTTATCTATTAACCTCCCTTTTAATGTTTATTGTCTCTTTCTTCTTATTATTAACTTATTTTTTTTGTTTCTTCATTTGAATAATTATGTGTATGAATTTTGATATGTATGTCATGTAGTGTACTACATGTGTTATTTTAGCCTAATTATTTATGTTTAGTCTTTCTCTTGTCGATTGTGCAAGGCATGTGTTTTCTGAGTCCTGAATCTATTTTAGTATCAAAGTATTGACTCAAATATTCATTTCAAACTTCATAATTAGAGATATTATTCCCTTGATTTTTTATGGGTCGCTATTTTCTTGAGATACTGTGCTCTCTTTTAAATTTTTGTTGACTTCTGTTGTTAATTTTCATGTTGTTTGTGACTTAATTTTCATTTTGATTATTCTTTTATAATGATTTTTTTCTTCACAGAATCTCAAAATCAAACTCATAGCATGACTAAAGACAAATTGATAAAGGTGATGGGCGAATGTGAGGACCACGGTTACTTCTGTAGGTACAAAAGTAAAATAAGACCATCGCTCTCATGAGTATTCTTTTAAGACACAGAAATATGCCTACTCTTCTGGATCATATATTGACAAGTACTAAGCGACCAGCCCGTGTTGATAAAAATAGCCAAATATAGACTTTAAAGCTATTCCAGAGAATAGCCATCATTATATTCTTCGTTTGTTGGTCAATGATCCTTTTCTATGTTCTTTTTGTTGGGTTTCTTTGAATTTCTTACTTTCCAACTATTGCAAAACCACTTTTTTTTTTATTTTCTACTATTGCATTCCTACAGTAAGAGATTAAATGATTTTACTCATAATTTATACTAGATTTCAATTGAGTTACTTTCAGCCTTTCAGTTAAGTTAATTGTCTTATTCAACCTTATTACATACATGTACATTCAATGTACTGATGTCATTTAACCTGTATCATTTCATGGTGCAAATTCAAATACATAGGATCATCAACAAGAGTTTCACTGAGATCAGATTATCCGCTCGTCAGATTTTGGTGAGGCCTCCCTACTTTCAAAGGACTCTAATTTTATAATTTGTTAGTAGTAATTCTTTTAGGTGTTGTGGGTCGTTCCCCAACGCCTATCATTATACATTAAGAGAGACAGCCGCAGTCTTAGAATATTCAGTTTTAGATATTTTATTTAAAATTATATGTTTAATACTCAGTATTTTCAAATAAATTTTAAGATTCAATAAGTTGTTTTTTAAAAATTCTTCTGTTTTAATGTTTGTGTATGCTTGAGTTAGTCGTCCACTTGTACTTAGAAGTAAGGAGAGTTCGCTTGGGGATCAACAATGATCCTCCAGTGTCGGCCATATCTGGGGTGTAGACTCGAGCTGTGACAGGTTCGTGAAAGGGGCGACCATTTGCAAACGTGGTGAGAACCACATGTGGGCGGTGGCCCTGACACATTGTCTCCACAACTGCGACAATTTCAACACTTCACCAGCAGCACTACATCAACAGTTCCTCAAGGTAGCAAAAATCCTCTGTTTAGGTTTTGGAATTCGTTCAGAACCCCATGAACGTATATATGATCAATGCTACCTAGTAGGAAACAAATTTCCGAACATAGTAAAATTTATGAAACAACCAATAGAGGTGATTTGGTCAAAATGTTTACTAGAGTTTACACTTATTAAGAAATGTCAAACGAAACGTTTAACGCCACAAGATCATTATGATTACCTTTAGAATCAAACTAAAATTTATTTTACACCACACTCAGCATTTCACAGCTTACCACACCAACGAAATTCGATTCGAAGCGTGTTTAGAAAGAAAGGTTACCATGGTCAAACTTTGGGCAAACCTCAAAAGCTAAAACACCTAATTACAAAAACTCAAAACAAAAACGTTGACACCTATACCTATCATCACACTAGACAAAAATGACCCTTCTACAACTGATGGAACTAACAAAATTTCCATTAGACATCAAAATATCCAGAAGATGACTGAATTCAACTCTTGCACACCTTAAGCCTCCCAAATGGAAAAATCCACTCAATACTCACTCAACCACCTTGGGAAACATGTCACCCAAAACCACCATCACAAAAAAGTTACACGGAAGCTACGAGAAGGGGGAAACAGTAAAAGCACACAAAAATGACCTCAAGGGTCATTGAACTTGATGAATTTTGAAATAAACCTTTATAAATGTAATTAATAAAGGCAAAGTAAATAAGTCATTGACAAAGTTTATAAGATAATTTGCATTTAAAAAATTGTAAATAAATTGATACAATTAAACATTCAAATAAATAATTGGAATGCAATATTGAAGCTAGGTGAAAGAAGTCAACATCCTTTTCTTTCTTGTTGTATTGTCATCTCACTTGTTCTTTTTCACAAATTGCATTTTCTTATTTTATCTTTTTATACATGAGTGTTCTTTTGCTGAATGATTCATCTTTAGATCACCTTTAGTTGAAAGATTTCAATAAAATTCAATTTCAACAAGTGAGAGCCTGTTAGTACACACATTTTTGAATGCAAGAAAACATGACGAGATTATAAGAATAAGTTTAAGAATTTCTTTTATTTTTGAAATATCAAATAACCAAAAGTGAATAAGAAGCATACTATAGTTTAACAATAGTAGAAACTTGTTAAAAATATCAAACGTTATAAAGTAAGATATACATAATGTTTATATGGATATTCTTATAAAGGTTATCGATCTAACACAATTTATTCTTCTCCATATTCTATACATGATACGATTTCCATCATTTTCATATGTTGTCAAAAAGTTTGCGCCAGAATTGACAATATTTTCATTTTTAAATACGATCGCGATTATTCAAAAGACTATGTTCACATGTAACTTGGTTGAGATTGCGTGATATAAGTGAAGATAGTCTTTCGAATCATAAAGATCATATTTTAAATGAAAATATCGTCATTTATGGTCAAACCTTTTGACAAAATACTAAAATGATGGAAATTATTGTATTATGAAAGGAATAGCCAGAAGTATAACATTTCATTCCATCGATGACCTCTATATGGTAATTCATATAAGCATATGTCTATCCTACTTTCCAATATCATATATTTTAAAAAAAATTCTAGTATCGTTCAATTATATCTTGCTTTCGTTTTTTACTGTTGGTCAGTATGTATTTTACAAATAAAATAAAGTGTTAATCTTATTTTGATTATGTCTTCATGTTTCCTTCCACTCTACATTAAATTAACAAGCTCTCACTAGTTGAAGCTGAATTTAATTGGAATTTATAAACTAAAGAAGATTCAAAAATGAATCTTTCTGTAAAAGAAATATTCGAGTATCAAAACAAGCAAAAAGAATGTTTGATCTAATAGAAAAGGAACATGAAATAATAACGAAACAAATAAAAGGATGTTGTCACATGTTCCACTTAACTTCAAGATGGGATTTTAATTATTTCTCGTAATGTACTATTGTATCAGTTCATTAAGAATTTTACATTTAAGTCACCTTATTAAATTTTTCAATTACTTCTTTGGTTCGTCTTTATTAACTACCCTTTAAAAAGGTTTATTTCAAAATTCGTCAGCAAGACCACTATGATCTATCAAAGTGTGTTTCCCATCCTTCTCAATCTGAGATTATCTAGCTTAACCATTTTATGTATTTTCCTCTCTTAATTCATGTGTCATATAAGTTAGAGTCATGCCATTGTTATTCCCATGGTAACTCTAAAAGCTTAGAAATCTTAAGGATTTTCTTTTTAAATTTTGCGTCATTTTCTGGCCATTAATTGTTCCTACATTTGTTAAATAGACTTTTGTATGAACCAAAGAGCATCTCAGGTTTCCAATAGTCTAATTTTTTTAGAAAAAACTATAATTCTTAAAGTCACCTTCTAGGTAGAATTGTACTACACGTCAACTTCGGTAGGATCTTTTCCCGTGCTAGCTAATCCGAAGAGAACAACAAAATACAACAAATATAAATCATTTGCAACAATAATATACAATAAATATAATAAAAGGACTCATACCTTTTAAAATTTTCTAGAGATAATCTAGATTTTCTTCAACACTAACAAGTTGTTTTAATTATTCACTTCGTAGCCAATCTTAGACACGCTAAAACATGCACCTATTTAGAAACAATGTACTTCTAAATGATTCAAAAAGAAATCCTCCCTTACAAAACAGAGATTTGGATGCGAGACTTGAAACTGGAACACACTTGTATCCCAACTTTGAAGTCTCAAAAAGTAATATTTACAAGAAAAAAAAAGGGAAGACAAACTAGAATAATAAGCCAAGATTTTAATCATACATATGAACCTAAACTAATGTTTTCCTGCCAGAACTATAATAAGCAACCCAATAATGGCTAAGTCTAACGATAAAAAAGCCTAAACTTATACTAAATTCCAACCTAAACACACAATACTACTCAAAATACAATTGATTTGAATGATCCAAGTTGAGGTCGAAATGCACATGAACTACAACTGAGGTGCTTTTTCCTTTCAAAAGGCCTTCGAATGATGTGAAGCTATCAATAATGCCATGGGAACACAAAAACAAATCCAACAATACCCAAATCAATAAAGTAAATCAAAAGTGTAAAGAAATGTGAAAAATGCAAATATGGGACCAGCACATAGAGTAACAAAATCTACTCCATCATGAGGTCCCAAATTTCTCAAGGAAGTTGTGCCCCAAAAATGGGCACAATCCGAGCTACCATAGAGCCTAAATAGTATCCCCATTAATTAAGCTCAAAGGAATCAACAATGGAGATTAAGGAAGAACTTGCGGAGATAAACAATGAAAACACAAAATTAATTGCTGAAGGATTGTTCCCATGTAACTCCCCGATCAACTCCACCAAGAAACACTCAAATCCTTCAAAACAATATCTCTTAATCGCCCATACACCAAGTAGTTAGAAATAATACATGCAAGCTATAAAACAACAATCTAGTAGCTCAGGTAAGTAGAGCTGACCCTCCACAAACTGGATAGAGGCTTGCGAACATAGATTCTAGGACAATCAAACATTCGTGAATGCAGCCAATGTACAGAGAACACGAAAGGGGCTACCCTTCAAGAATGTGGCGAGATCCACACGAATGCAGAAACCTAGGCACTTGGTCTCCATGAACAGGGCACCTGCAACACTACATTAGTGGTTCTACAAGGAAGCAAAGTCCTCCTGGGGCTTGGAATTCGTTCTGAATTTTTCAATGAAAACAAACTATGCTACCTAGTGGCCAGAAACAACATTTGAAATGCAAAACAATCGATGAAACAACCTACAAAGGTCATTTGGTAAAATTCTTTTTTATCAAATACTACGTTTATAAAGAAAAGCCAAGTAAAACTCTAAGCTCCACAAGGTCATCACAATCACATCGAAAACTAAATCAAAGGTCGTTCTAGGACAAACTTGGCATTCCAGAGCTATTTGCGCTGACATAATTCCATTCAAGTGTGTTCACCAAGAATTTTAACCAAGGTCAAACTTTGGGCAAAGTAAAAAGCTAGAATGCATAATTAGACAAATTTCAAATAAAAGCCTCTACACCAAAACCGATCATGAAACTAGAGAAAATTACCCTTCCAGAGCTGATAGAACTGACATAATTTCAACTCCACATTTAAATATCCAATTGTTGACTGAAGTCAGCTCTTTCAAATAATAAGCCTCCCAAATGGAAAAACTAATTAAAACTTACCTGACCACCTTCCGAAATTTAACCCAACTCAGCACCATACAGAAGCCACGAGAAGGGGCAAAACAATATATCACACAAAAATGAACTCGAGGGTCATTACAATTTACGAATTTTGAGAGAAAACTTTATAAAACTAATTAACAAACACTAACCAAAGAAGTAAATGAAGAAGTTTATAAGATAACTTAATTATAAAATTGTAAATGAACTGATACAATTCAACATTCACATAAATGATTAAAGTGTAAACTTGAAGATAGGTTAAAGAAGTTGCAACACCCTTTTGTTTTTGTCAATATTGTTTACTCTCCCTTTTTTTTAAAATTAAATCTAACATTCCTTTTATTTGTTTTGATTCATGAGAGTTCTTTTGCCGAATGGTTCATATTTAGATCTTCTATAGTTTAAAGATTTCAATCAAATCCAGTGTCAACTACTAAGAGCCTATTAGTACACTTTGGAATGCAAGAAAACATGACGAAAAATTTAAAATAAGTTTAAAAATTTATTTTATTTTTCAAGCATCATATAACCAAAAGTTAAGTGGATGCAAACTAATGTTCACTTATACTAGAAACTTGTTAATAATATATGATGTTCTAAAGTAAGATAGACATAATGTTTATATGAGTTGTCTTATAGAGGTTATGGATGTACAAAATTTATTCTTCTCGATATTACTTACATGATATGATAATTTTTATTATATACGTATCTTCTAAAAAAATTTGGGCCATAATTGATAATATTGTCATTTAAAATATGGTCAGATTTATCCGGAAGACTGTTCACATGTAACTTGGTTGATATTGTATGATATAGGTGAAGATAGCCTTGCGGGTAATACATATCATAATTTAAATGAAAATATAGTCAACTATGGTTCAGATCTTTTGACATGATATGAAATGATAGGAAATTATCAAATCGTGCATGAAATAGCGAGAAGCATAACATTTCATTCAATTAATGCCTCTATACGGTAATTCATATAAACCTTATGTCTATCCTACTCTATAATGTCATATATTTTCAATAAATTTCTAGTAACGTCCGATAATAGTTTTCTTCTTGTTTACTTTTTGTTAGTATGTATCCTCCCACTCTACAGTGTATTAAGAAGCTCTCACAAGTTGAAGTTCAATTTAATTGGAATCTATCAACGAAAGAAGATTCAAATATGAATCTTTCGGTAAAAAAGATTGAACTATCAAAAGAAATAAAAAGAATGATTATTGTAATAGAAAAGGAAGATAAAATAATAAAGAAACAAATAAAAGGATGTTGTGATTTCTTCCACTTAGCTTCAAGATTGTATTTTAATCATTTCTTTAAATGATGAATTGTCTCAATTCACTAGTAATATTAAATTTAAGTTACCTTATAAGCTTTTGTCAATTACTTCTTAGGTTCATATGATATATTAACTACCCTTTTTAAAGGTTTAGTTAAAAATTTGTTAGCAAGAACAGGATGATCTATCCAAGTGTATTTCCCATATTCTCAATGTGGGAAATATCTAGCTTAACCACTATATATATTAGCCTCTATCAATTCATGTGTTATATAAGTTAGAGTCATACCATTGTTATTCCCTATTGTTAATCCAGACCATGGTTATCTAAAAGCTTAGAAATCTTTAACATATCCCTTTGACATTTGCGTCATTTTGTCTCTATTAAATTGTTCCTACATTTCTTCAACAAATTTTTTGCTTAACTCAGGAACTTCTCGGTTATCCAATAGTCTAATTTCTTATAAACTGAACTTGTCAAAATCACCTTCTAAGTACAATTGTACTACATGTCATCTACGGTAGGATCTATTTTCGTGCTAGCATAGTTTGAAGAGAACAAAAACATATAAAAAATACAACTTATTTGCAAAAACAATATACAATAAATATAATAAAAGTACTAATAATTTTTAAATTTGCTCGAGATTATCCAGATCTTCCTCAATGCTACTAAGTCACTTTAATTATTCACTTCGTAGCCAAACTTAAAGACAAACTATAATATGCACCATTATTGGAACAATGAATTCCTAAACAAAATCAAGAAGGCGTCCTCCCATACTAAATAGAGACTCGGATGCGACACTTGAAAATGAAACAACTAATATATCATATATCATTTAAGCTTGAATTGTAAATCTAATTTTGGGCATTTTCCACCAAAGTGGGATGATAAAATTTTTAGTGCCATTCTCAGTTTATCCACCAAACAATTTATCTAATTAAATTCTAGCATGAAAACCTCCACTGACAACTCTATATTGCTTTAGATCTTTCATGAGTGAATCGAAAATACCTTTTGGGAATTCTTACTTTACTATCAGTAATTGATTCTAATTTTTAATGTCCATTGAAAAGCATCTTTGTCAATAAACTTTACTATCAGTAATTGATTCTAATTTTTAATGTCCATTGAAAAGCATCTTTGTCAATAAATAGTTGTAAATTTTTAAGTTGCATATCTTCAATATCCTATTATTACAACATAAAGTCACAATATAGTCATTTTCGATCATCCAAGACAACATTGAGTCTTTTTTGGTTATTTTAGCTCTTTGCGATCATCCATTATATAGTAATTGAAAAGAGAGAGAATATATGATAAATAAAATGAAAAAAAAAATATATTCAAAAATCTAAGGATCGTCCATTTTTCATATTTTCTGAAGAAGGATTGTTGTGCATCAGAAGTTTAATATTCTTTAAAATCTAAACTTGTAAATGTCACCTTCTAACATCGACTAATTAGAACTTCTAGAGCTAGTTAGCTGGAAACATAAGACTCCTAAAAGTACTTCTACTAATAGCACTAAAATTTTGAATTAGTCTACTAACAAAAGACATTCTCACAAATAAAAAGTAAAAGAAACACAGGGATGATCAAAATAAAATTGAAACCAAAACACATGACGGCACAGTAGGAAATCTCACCAGAAATGGTGGGTTGATGAAGACCTGGTTTTTGTTGTTAGTTCATGTTGAACAAAACACTTGAAAATGAAAAAAAAAGGGAATGGGTAAGAGGTTTGTTTGTTGGTTGCAAACTTGAGCTTGAGCTTGCTGGTACTAGTTTTGAGCACCAACGAAGTGGAAAAATGAAGTTTTTTCTGGTGAGGTCTGGTGGCTCATTTGTGATTCACTGAAGTGGCAAAGAGGACACACTAGGGTTTTGGTGGTGAGATCTGGGGGTTTGTCTGTCGTCCACTAGAGTGGTAAAGAGGACGGAGTGGGGTTTTGGTTATGAGATCTACGGGTTTGAATGTGTTCATTGGAGTGATGAAGATGATGGATTGATGGATGAGGGTTTTGGCTGTGAGATCTTGGGATTCCATTGTGTTCATCGAACTGGTGAGAGGACAATATTGGGTTTTGGTGGTCAAATCTGGTGGTTCGTTCGGTGGAGTGGCAAAGAGGATGGAGTGGGGTTTTCATTTCAGGCGTTATGGTTGTAGGCGGAGCTACAGTTGGTTGCTGTTTTTTTACTCCGGTTCATCGGAGGGTGTAGGTCCTCACTTACAGCAGCATGAGAAGGGAGAAAGGAGGGTATGGCAGTGGTTTTGGGTTTGGTAGGAGCTTTGAGGTCATTTGACCATCGTGTTTTACCGAAGCATGGAGGTCACCTATGAGTTCTTCGAGTAATTTCCCTAGATAGTAACCCATGATTGAAAAATTACCTAGGGATATCACTTATGTTTGTTTTAGGACAACAATATCACCCAACTTTGCCTAGTTTCCTCAAATATACTTGACAGAAAAAAATACATTATTTCTCTCCTTCCATGGTGTCATGTCACATTTTTTAATTAATTATTAATATTTTTCTAATTCTTTTAAAAGAACCAGAGGAACCCACATATTTTCTTGAAGAACCGGAGGATCCCATATTACTGTTCTTAATGTAATTTTTTTATTGGGTATAATATGTGGGTTTGTCTTTTTTTAAAAAAAAAAAAATCTATCTATATATTATAGGAGAAGTAAAGTGTCACATGTCAGCACCACAAATATTCAAGAATTTTAATTTTTCAAAAAGCATTTTATATATGATCTAAAAATACAATTAAAAAAATTTAATATAGCTTTTTTAAATAGAACATAAAAGAACTTTTGTTTAAAAACTTCTTCGCAAAAAATGGATGATTTTTTAATACCTCTAATTTCAATTTTAAATGAAAAAAATGAAATCAAACTATTTTTTTTATAAAAACAATAATGACTATTACGGGAAAAAATATGAAAGATATTTAAATGCTTCAAATTTCAATTTTTAAGTTTAAAAATGAAAACTGAAAATTGAATTATTTTATAAAAAAACTGTAACGTCTATTTATATTTATCACACTTTCAGTGAATTTAGGGAATGCTCCAACAAAATGGAATGCAGAAATATGTATCTAAATAGGAGAAGACAAAGTGCACCATAAAAAACTGGAATTAGTATTTTAAAAATTAATTAAGAAACTTATAGTAAAAAATAATAATTATCATTAAAAATTAAAAAAGTTATTTTTAAAAAAAAGTTAAAACAATCTATTAGTAGTTAGTTGTAGAGATGGAGTACATTTTTTCATTCATTTTAAAATTTTACATTTATATATCTAAAAAACAAAAAAAATTCAAAAACATAAATAGAAAACAATATTTTTTTTGAAAAAACATATTGCAACCTAACGTTTAAATAGGTTTAAAGCATATTTTTTTAATAAAAATAAATAAATAATGTGACATGGTATCCTTATAGAAGAGAGAATGTATTTTTTTGTGTCAAGTATAATTTGAGGAAAATAGATAAAGTTGGGTGATATTGTAGTCCTAAAACAAACATAAGTGATATTCCTAGGTAATTTCCAAAAAATGGGTGACTATCTAGGGAAATTACTCTAATTATTCATATTCAGTTTATTAAGTTTGTTTGTTTTATTTACTTATAAGCCTCTTAATGGGTTTGAATACACTGAATGAATGATATTTACAACACACTCTTAACACCATTCAAACTCAAAAATAAGACTCCTATCTTAATCCAACTACATCACAACAACTCATAAAAGTTTCTTTTTCTTAATTAATTAACTACATTACCTGTGCTTCGCACGAGATTGAACTACTTTATTAAGCTTATATATGATCATTTAATAATATTCGTATTTCCACATAATTGGCAAAAACATTTTATCTTTAGGAAAAACGTTTCTCTGAAATCTTAAAGTGCTATATTTTTTAAAACTTTCATTTTTGTGGTACAAAAATTATGTGTCATAGATAGATTTGATTTATGAGATAGAAGTTTAAGAAAATCTCCTTGGAAATAGTTGGTAAGATGTAATGAAAAAATTTAAATTGTAGGAAATTATAAAAAACAATATTAGATGTTAAAAAGGACACCAAAATTTGTTGAACCACAACACTCCCAAGTAAAGTGGAAAATCAGGGCCATACAAGATCATAAGTAACTAAATTCAAATGGACGATCTTGGACTCCTTTCTTATGAGGCTCAATCAATCTCTTTTTTACTATTGTATGTCATATGAAGTATATCCTTAAAATACCCCTAAAATTGTTATTATCATAAATGTTTTGTCATTGTTTTCGAATAGTCATTGTTATTTTTAAGGTTTCATATCACTAGACCTAACTTACTTGGATTAAAGCATAGTTATTGTTATGGTTATAGTATGTAGTTACAAAAAAATATTGCAATTATCAACCAAACAGCAGGTGACAGCTGAATGTTCGCAAGGGATATCGTAAATCAAAATTTTGACACATAAAATATTAAAATCTCACAACATTAGTTTATGAGAACTTGAACACACAAATATCCAAAAATAATAATAAAAAGACCTTATTTTCCTAACAATCAAGAAGACAAAGACATGTTTCGTAATATATTTTTTTAAAAATAATCTTTTGGGGTTGTATCAAAGTTTACAGCACACAAATTTAATTGAATTGAAAGAAGCAAAAAGAAAGAGTTATTTCTTCTTTATAAGAAATTAAAAATTTTATCAAAAGAATGAGTTATCACTACACCAAAAATGATATTTCATGATAATTAATAGTTTCATTATCGTTACATATGTATTTTAAGAGGCAATTGATACACTGTATAAATGTCACTAAAGTCTATAGCAACATTATTTAAATGACAATGAATTAATATCGGTAAATGTTGTAGCACTCTTTGTGAATGTACATATTTATTGCCAATATAAAATATTTTTGTTATAGTGTATTTTAGAGATTTGTTAGTTTCACCAAAACTTAATATCTGACTATGCTCAACAATAATATAAGATGAAATATGACAAATTAGTTAACTTGCAACAAAAAAAAGTGGCTATACAAATATTCTAGAAATAGTGCAATGACATAAAAAATGATCAATATAATATACTAATTGTGGAAACCAAGAAAGCAACCATTTTGGTTCTTTTAACAAACTTCATCATTGATCCTGTATTATTCATCAAATATTTATTGTTGTCTGCTATCAAATATAGCACAAGCCACAAGCAATTTTCTCAAAAAGTATATGAAGAGAACCTATAGAAAGCGACAAAAGAGAAGATAAATGGTCAATCTTCCTCACTTGAATTTTTAACATAATTCAAAAACAAAGTTTTCAAAATAACAAAAAAAGTTGCAATAGATACATGCATCCCTATGACTTAAAGTAAAAAATTAAACTTCTGGAAATAGGAGGAAGAAAACTTTGAGAAATGAAATACAGTTTATAAGAAGCTTAATTAATTAATTTGAATTCGAAAAAACCCATGCAAATAATTACAATAGAAATAAAAGATGTGTTACTAAAGAAATATAATGAATTCAACCATCAATAAATTAGTAGAGTATGAGTTGTGCACTAAGAAGTCCAAGAGTAGTAATGTAGCATTCCAATTGAAATCAATTTTCTTTGTTTATATGAAGAAGCATGTAGCAAGGGACAAAAGAGAAGATCAATTTTCAATCATCCTTGTTGAAATTTTAACAGAGTTAAATACAAGGTCACCACAATAGAAAAACGAAATTATTATAGTTAGATGAATCACTATAACTTATAGTAAAGTTTAATCTACATGAAAACTTTTAAGAATGAAACAAATTTCATAAAAAACTCAATTAATATATTTGAATTTGACTAACCTGTAGTGGGGTAAAAAACTACAAATTATAGTGGCAAGAAATTCCACTATTTATCGAAAACATTGGGTAGTGTGAACAAATATTTATTGTGTCTTATCGGAAAGGTCGCAACTCTTTAAAAAAGTTACAACCTTTTAGAAAGGCCACAACCTTTCATAAAAGTACGAGTTTTTCACAACCATCACAACTCTTCATAAAAGTAACAATTTTTTTTTAAAAAAGGTCACAAATTTTCATAACCGTCACAACTTCTCCAAAGCGTCACAACTTTTCATAAAAGTCACAACTTATTCATGAAAATGGAAAGCTAGTTTTGGAAATAAATAAAATTAAAAGGGAATTCTTGTTTCTAGTGGCGCCACGTAGTTGGGACTAGGGTTCTCTTTTATATAAATACATGATCTTAGGTACATGCTTACCGTTATCATTTCCTTTATTCCTACTAACTTAAAATACATCTTTTATTTTCATAAATTAATCAATATATATGAATTAATAAGCACTTCATGATATAACATTTAACACAGTTCCAGAAAATAAGAAAGTATTAAATATTTGATCGATAACAATAACAAATGTCCATTATAAATTAAAATAATTCCATAGACATTATATTACTACTCTACGTAAGCTATTTTACATTGCATTATATTAGATTCTCAAAGTTTTTTAGTAGAAAGAAGTCATATTAATGATGTAACTCAATGTTAAAGTCTTAATAGATAAATCATATTACCTTGTTACGATAAAAATGGTCCAAATATTATTTTCCTAAAAAAATTATTTTACTAAAATGAAGTTTTTATAATATTTTATGGAAATAGCGTTTAATTTCATATGTACATTAAGATATTGAAAACAAACAGTCCCAATAAATCAGTGTCCAAATTCAGAGACAACATCATAATATTCAAATGTTTATTCAGATTTACACATTTAGAAATTAATGCATATCTTAATATTCAGCTGTGTATTCAGATTTAGACGTCTTAATCTTGATGAAAATAAATGAAGCTTAATTGAACAAAAAACATAATAATTAAGAATGCATGTTTTAAAGATTAAATATTTAACTTGGCTAAAAACCGCAACCCAAATCTTAACAATAGAAGTAATAGTGAAAAGACCCAAAGTTGTCTATGTAGCCTCTAACATAACTAAGATGAATGTTGGAACAAACCTCACAACATTCTAATGATCTAAACGGAAAAGCAAGTAAAAGAGTCCTCCGAAATGCAAGAAGGCTCATCAACTGACTCTAGAGTGCTCAACTGGAACAACGGTGCACTGGTTGTCGATCCTCGTTACCTGCGTCTATATCATAACATGATGCAGGCCAACAAGCTCAGTACATTGAATGTACGAGTATGCGATTTGGAATTCTAAACAACATAGGCTTTAGGAGGTACTGAAAGAAACACTTAACTTGGTTCTGCTGAACTCATAAATATTTACTAACTCATTTCATTATAAAGCAGTTAAAATCAAGTGCAATACAATAGAAAGGTTCTTTAAAAGATGATGTCAAGTCTGTGTACATGCAAGTATAAAACATAAATTTCAAATGTATATAAAATATAATAAACTAATGTATATAAAAATATAATAACTACTATGAGAGTTTCTCTAACTTAAAACCATCAACTAAAAGCTATAGTGATGATACATCGATCTACCTCACGTTGTCAGCGCATCTTATACCCGGCCAAAGATATAGGACCTAAAATGCCTTATTGATCTACTAGTCTAATGTAAAAAGGGTTCATCTAAAAATTATGACCCTTTTCTACCCATGATGGCTTCATGGTTTTATGGAGACATGAGTTATTCGAACTCATGCTCGCCCCAATTCAGTGCTCAATACTACTCCAAAAATATAATGACTCTTATATTTTTAAAACGTACTTCTTATGTGAATTGGGATAAGTGCTCAAACACTTAGCTCAATTGCTATCTTGAAAATCTCAGTTTTCCTGCTTGCTTCATTTAGAAAGCTATTATTCTTTTCTGAAAACTAGCCCGAAGGCTCTTTGGAAATCTCAGTTTCCATTCTTATTTAAAGGTGAAGACATTTTAATACTTTTTTGGGAATACTTAGTACCCATATACTTCTTTGAAGAAAATAATGCAACATTTCTTTGAATTAAACTCAAAACATAAATCTTAAAACAAAGTTAAAACGTATGTAAAAGACTTATGAAAACTTGAAATGAACTTCTCTTACTTGACCCTTGACTATTCGTAACTTTGATCTTATTTGCTCTTGACTTGACTCTTAACTAACCCTTGAATTTGAAGTTATGGATTCCAGGTTGTAATTTATGTTTCTAGATGATTTCTATAGGTTTAGAAGTCATTTGGAGTACTTAAAATCATTAGGAAGTGTTAATACACTTTAGAAAGGCTTAACGGATTGAATGCTGAAAACTGGCAAAAAGCACCGACTCGGCGCATCCAGGGTGCGCCGCGCCAGCCCCAAAGTTCAGAGGCCCCATATGGGTGCACGGCAGGCGCGCTGCCCTAGTCCCTCAGGCGCAGATGGGGCACACCGCTTCTGATTCTCCCCGGGTTTCTCTTGACAAATTTTCTTCTCATTTTCTGACCTTAAATAATTTTAATTCAATTCTTTTTCTCAATCCACTTTAGAATCATGTACCCACATCATATACACACGTATTTAACCCAAGAACTCACGAAACAACGCTTCTACATCGAGGAAGTTCCTAAATCTCAACTTATGTTCTAGAAAAAAAGCAATTCATGAACAACCAACAAGAACATTCAGTTTCCAATTGCTTTAGAACTATTAATGAAACATGCTTCGCATGTGGGTGAACGAACCTAAATTTACGAAAGACTCACATACCGTTTTCGAGATCACCTTGACAAAATCCACACTTAAGCTTGAATGTTTCTTGGCTATTTCTTGATTTCTCTTCTCCTTTCTCCTATTTTCTCTTTTCTCCAAGCCCTAGCGCGAATTCTATTTTTTCTAAATCATACAAAGTCTTGCTTTACCCTAATTAAATCTTAAAAATGAACAAATATAATTATGTAAGTAAAAGACCAATTTACCCTTACCAAATCCCAACTAAAATTCTCTTAATCCAACAACCCAACTATCGAAAAGCGTAAATCACTCATTTGAACTCGGAATCACACAAACTTGGTGGCGTTGGGAAGATCATTCCAAAGGCTTTTCAACCGGGTGCTTACACTAAGCCAATGCAGTTTCCATTATTATGTGATTTAATAATGTAGAATGTACTATAAATTTTTACACAGGACATGCAATAACCCAAAAGGTGAAACATATAATTATAAACTAAAACTAAAATCAAATAGTCCAACAAGACCAAAGCTAAAATCAAATAGCTACAATTGCAAACCTAGTGTGAAGTGGTTAGATGACTAATAATTTGATATGGTTATAATGTTTAGTTGTACATAAAATTATTGATATCTAATATTTAGGAAGGGTAAACTTGTAAATTATTATTGTCTTATTGGGCTATCGGTTTATCCAATAACGCAATAGTAAAAGATGATATCGAACCAATAACCCACTAAATTTTTTATACACTCATTAAAAATCCAATAATGCAATAACACATAACCCAATAACATTTTGTTCTATTCGATTTATTGATCAGTTTTGTTTCGCACACCCTTACACTTGTAGCTCTAGTCACCATGTCACGTCTAAAGAATATTGTTCAATTGTAACATAGATGAACTGAAATTTTGTTAACTAATAAAAATATGAAATAAATTACCGCAATGATGTCATTTTTTTTCATTGCCAAGACAGTTCCGCCGATTACAAATAACAGTAGTGCACTAAAAAGATATACTTCTAAAATATGGTTAATTTTAGTTATAATAATACTATGACTCAATGTACCCTTAATATTTTTAATTTCTAGTTCAAATTCTTAGCACATCGTAATAATATTTATAAATAATACGCTATTATTTTTAAATATTATTCGATGGTGTAAAGAAAATTTACAATGATGCTACACCAAACACATTCATAAATTATATATGTGATCACTGCTCATTCTTCCACTTTTTTTTATACTAATTGACTTTCTTATCATATCATATAAAAAGTGTGAAAATTTTAAGTTCAAAGTTCGATTACAAAAATGTGCTTTTTAAAATTGAAAAATATCTTACTAACTTTTAAAATCAAATAAATAATTACAATTAAACTAGACCAAATACATGATATGATGTTACAACTTTCATTTTTAACTTTTTAATGAGGTTTAATATTAGACTATAACTTTAAAGCCTATAAAATATTGAATAATTCTTTTGTCTTTCAAGAAAATATTGTATCAAGAATATTTAAGTGTAAAAATATAAATATATATTTTATAAACATGATAAAAACAAAACAGTAAATACAAACTAATAGAAAAATGAGAGTTGTATAGCCACATCAGATTAAAAGGCAGAGCATTCTTTTATATTTATTTGAACTGATTTCCTCTTACGAAATAAATATATTTTTTTTAATGTTTTCTAATACATTTCTATAATAATTCTTATGTTCTTCCTTATTCATTTTTGATTTTTGATTTTTCATTCTTCATTGTTCATCTTTTAGCAAAAAAATAAGATGTA
This sequence comes from Solanum pennellii, assembly GCF_001406875.1. NCBI lineage: Eukaryota > Viridiplantae > Streptophyta > Magnoliopsida > Solanales > Solanaceae > Solanum > Solanum pennellii. Next base: position 14,652,242 of record NC_028641.1, on the reverse strand, counting down.
AATTTATCACCAGTTTTTATTCCATTTTGCAACAAAATCATACCCATCTACAAAATCAGCTAAATTTAACTTTTTTCTCTACAATTTTAGCATGAACTCACAACTTTTGATGTACACAATTTCTTTCTTAATAAACTGGGGATAAAATTTTAGTCAACTACACTTTTATATTTTATCTTCTTTTATTTAAACTTAAAGACCAAGAGGGCCGTTTTAGTAAAATGATAAAAAATTACAAATGGGCTTAGCCCAAAGTGCTAAGTCCATAAAATCAGTAAGAAATACATAAATTAAATAGAACAAAAATATCATAAAAGGAAAGTGGAAAAGTAAGTCCTCAATAATAGCATCTCCACCACGACTTCTACATAAATTAGTCACGGAGCTCCACAAATTGAGCTCCCAGCGGGGACCTGTCGATCGTGTATCAGCAATTATGGTGGGTAAGGGATCTCTAGAAGATCAAAACATGGATTTTTAGTAAGAATAAGGTACCCACTAACTCGATCATTATCTCCTTTGAATGTTGATCTATCTTCCATTGTAGGATTCACATTCAAACTCCGGTGATGCATTCTCGATGTCTACAATGGCAAGTTTATACCTCATCTCTCAAATCAACTCTAGGTGGGTTGAATCCCACAATAAGATTAATACAACCACCTGATATTAGATCGTAAAGAGAGATATTGACTTATTAAATTGTACAGGAAATTCAAGAACTCAGATCATGAGGACTGAATCGACCAGTAGAAAAGTTGAAGAAGAACTCATATCTTCTTGTAGAAATCAGTGTACAGTTTTTTTTCTAAGTGGCTCTCATGCACTCTTGACTGTCAACTGAACAAGTTTTATTCCACCAGGGCCTATCAAAAATATCATCATATTTTAGATACTCCATATTTTGTTTGACATGTTGCACTAGATAAGCTGGTATGTGCATTTGTATCTCATCATAACCCCACCCTATTATCATTTAGGAAGATCTTAATATCAATCATGTTATGGCAACTTTGTTGTTTTGTAGGTTGTCCAAAATAAGGACCCAATCTTGTCTAGTTATGATACCAAATAGAAGGCGTACAACCTTTTTGTTCCCACCATATTTTTTGTTCAACAATATCCCTGTTCATCAACATGCTTTTCAATAGTTGTGATCCATTTTTCCATTGTACTAAATTTGGTATTTGCTTCTTACAATATTTATTCCACATAAAAATTGACCATAGAATATTTTGAGATCTAAATCGCCACCAAAGTTTAGCATAAAAAGCTTGAGATATGTCAATTATAGATCTCATATCTAATACTCTGTCACATCCCCTAGATGTAGATGGCGTCGGCGTCCTGTTTGATGATTAAGATTAGCCTCTTATGTTACATTATTACATATCATTGGTTAAATTAAGGAAAATTTAAAACTTTTCGTTATATTCAACATTGACGTTTACATAGACCTCTACATACACATAATATATTCACATCGAGTATACATAGACCCTTCGTATAGGAACATTACATAGTCTTCTACTTTTATAGCATACACACACACATACACACACACACACACACAAACACACACACACACGCACACACATACACACACACACAGATATATATATATATAGAGAGAGAGATTCATAAGAAGTCCAGAATACGTCTCATATTAAACCATCTAAGTCGAATACAACATCTTGGGTTCAAGCCAGACTTCATTACAGTAAAGGCTTTATATAGGCATACACAAAGTCAACAAAAAAAGAGAATGAACTAAATCGTCTTTAAGACTAAACAATATCAAATAGCAAGATAGTGGCATCGTCTTCGGAAGGTGAGGACCTACCGAACACTTGGGGAATATCCAAGTAGTCTTCAATGGCATTCAACTAAGCTCAACGGCAAGATCCTAGAATTTGTAGTAAACATAAACATGGGGTTAGTACACACTTGTACTAAGTATGAGTATATGCACATAAACAAGTTAAATCATTCTGAAGAGGAAATTTGTTCAAACCCATGCCAAAGTACTTTGAAAAGCTTTATGCCCAATCAAGAGCTCATATAGCCAAATACTTACGTAATCCATAAGCCCAAACCATGTACAACACAATACTAACATTAACAGTAGTCAAGTGAACATATATATCCACATAATTGAGTACATAATCAAGACAACTCCAACATCAAGTCATAACATCAACAAGCATGTATAAGAGTTCATAAGATCATCACATAAGCAAGACCCTTACACATAACTCATCATTAAGAGTACAAGTGCAATGACCAAGTAAAGCCCTGTAACCTTATTAAATCAAGTATACAAAATAAAGGATCATAAGCAACGTCCAACTCATTATAACATAGAATCAATAATACTTATCATCACATTTAGCAATATAGACTAATAGCATGTTCATAAATGAAACTAACAACATATAGGATTATCAATATGTAAAGTCCTCATATTCATAGCATATACATTATAAGAACACATGAACAACCTCCTAAGGATTCCTTCAAGGCAAACTAGTGCAACGCATAGATAGAGTCTCATACTCCTACCTAGCTAAGCCAAACCTCTCAAGTCACCCTAGTCAGTGTATAGTCTATTACTTCATTTTACTTTCAGAACAACTTGCCTTAACCGACATAGACCACAAGATCTAAGTGTGCAATCTGGTGTTGTAAAAACTTACACCGGTGGAAGGTGGTCTACCGGCAAAAGTAAAACCAAACATAAACATAGATTTTTAGGTGGATCCACTAGCTAGTCTACCTATGGGGGCAACATAGTTCAAGAACTAGGAGATATGTATTGAACCATCTACATGCCTACTAGCATTGGAGCCTCATCTCATGAGAATCTATTGGGTGAGTATCCCTCATAGGGGAGTAAACATCTCATGTGGAATTATATGGTGAATCTTCCTCCACGGGAAGCCAACAACTCTCATTGTCAAGTTCACTTGGTGCTAAGCTAAGTCCCTTTTGAAATGTATTTCTTTTTTAATCATCACTTAGTTTAGGTCATAGGGTGTAAAACCTTATATAATCATTGTCATTAGCTCATTAGGAATCGCATGAGTATATCATTTCATGGCAACCCTCATGTTTGAGATTAGCATAACGTCATCATCATGTCATAATAAGGCACATAGGTACTTCATAACCAACTTTATATCATTTCATCTTAAACAATATCTCACAATCACATAGTCAAGACATTTGAATTCAACATCATACCAATACCTACTTAGGCTAATCGCAAGCCATGCTTCAATTGAACTACATCATCAATCACAAGCCATCGTAATTGAAGTAAAGGTTTAGATAATAAAGACTTAATCTTCTTCAATATCCCTAATCATGTCTTACAATCAACCAACCAATTACATCCAACAATAGTTTTACTAACATGAATCAATCGTAATTAACACAAGAAGTAGGTCAATTGCATCATCACTATCCCAATTAACATCAATTCATAACTTAGGGTTAAGGGAATTAGGGTTCATCATGAATTCATCAAGAATGAGATCCAATCCAAACCATACATTACCCTAATCAATCAATACATGAATTAGAATAGATAAAACAAGTCTAGTAATAAATTCATTCTTCAATTCCAATCAATTCATGACCAAGATCCAAGATTCAGGGAAATTGGGGAAGGGAACATAATCAACATGAAACTGCATCAATTAACATCAATTAATCAACAATATATACTCAATTAATCATAGCAAATAACAATTTATCATCAATTTGAAGCTTAGAAGAACACGCATTAGGATTGGAAAACCTAATGGAATTGGGTAATTTAGAAATCAACTTTCAAAAGGACAACTTGGGGAAAGGAATCCAAAGATTGAAGAACCCATAACTTAATGAAGATAAATCCACGAAATTGAAATGAAATCCTAGAGAAATTGACCTTCTTCTTCAAGCTTTGTTCCTTCGTCAATGGAGGAATTTGGGGAGAGAGAAAGTAGAAAGAGGTGAGAGATTTTTGGTTTATTTGGGAATTGGATTTGGAGTGAGTTAAAATGTCTTAAAACTGATCCTAAGTTAATATATAGTCACCCCTTAAATACCCAAAAAAAACCTCACTTAATTGGGTCTTTTTGTGAACTCAAAATGTCAAAAATACGATTTTACCGAATCTGGGAAGTGGCTCCGCGTCGCGAGCACAACACGTGTTTCTATTTTTGAAAAATTAATTGAGGCATCAGGGTCCGTTTTTGCTGCGTATCGCACAGCAGCCCAATGATTCTTGACTCACACAGGCTGCTTTGGGAGCCTGCTTACCCATATTGGGGTCATTCTCAGGGACCTTTTCAGGTGGTCCTTGGACATAGTTATTGTACATTAGACAATCTATAATACAATCTATCTATCTAAAGTCTTTTAAAAGTTTTAGACTTCATTTGACCCTCTGAAACCTTCACCAAACTTAACAACGTCAACTATTTCAATTTTAAGTTAGTTTCCGAACGTCGTGGACGCTCCTTGACGTCTTGGCTCTAAAACTTCTCGGATGACTTATAAATATTATGTTAGGTCTTAGAACAATATATAAACCTTTAAAAACTCTTGTTAGGCTCTAGATTAGGTCTCGGCTTTTCGGAATGTTACATTATCTCCCGCTTAGGAAGATTCGTCCTCAAATGAACTAAACTTTTAAAAGGGAAAGGATAGACTCAAGATTAGAAGCCCAACCAACAATATACCACATTAATATCAACTTCAATATGAGTTACAAATCAAGGAGTGTTACAAAATTTATTCAACACATGATCAAGGCATTACACAAATGACTCATAAACATCAATTTCCACACTTAAGGGCTTAATGACTCAACATGAGGAATTTTCTTCTCACAACAACAACATGATCTCAAAATATCAATTAGGGGTAAATTATGCCAAAGTTTCTTTCACAAACTACCAACATTCTCAATATCACATTATGAAGACAACAACATACCAAATTCACAATTAAGTGCAATTTAAGCAAAAGAGAAATTTTTCTTTATAGTTCATTTTAACATAAACCTTTTATCATAAATAGGAATATCTTTCCAAAACAAGTCAAATTCAAATTAACTCATTATTTTCATTATTAATAGGAATAAATAACCTTAGCTAGAAAAAAGATGACGATAACAGAACTTCATGTCCGTCTCGGCCTCCCATGATACTTCCTCAACTAGGTGGTTCCTCTATAACCTCAACCTATTCACATGACGATCAAGGATATGAACCAGAACCTCCTGATATGGGAGGTTCTCTTTCAATCCAAAACATTCAATAGGAAAAATTGACTCGGGGTCACCAATTCACTTCTTTAGCATAGATACATGGAAAACGAATGAATCGAAGATAGCTCACTAGGTAATGTCAACTCTTATGCAACCTTGACAACCCTTTGTAAAATGTTATAGGGACCCACATAACGAGGACTTAACTTCCCTTTTTTGCCAAATCTTTCCACCCCTTTCATGGGTGATATTTTCAAATACACTTTATCACCTTCTTCGAATTCTAATGCTTTTCTCCTATTGTCGGCATAAAACTTTTGACGACTATAGGTTGTTGGAAAGCGATATCGTATTAGGTGAACCTTCTCCAAGGTCTTATAGATTATGTTGAGACCAAAAATCGAGGATTCGCCAACCTCAAACCATTATATACGAGACCTACACCTCCTACCATACAAAGCTTAAAAGGAGCCATGGATATTGAGGAATTATAACTAATGTTATAAGATAACTCAACCAAAGGCAAGTGCTCATCCCAACTACCCTTAAATTCAATGATACAAGCTCTACGAATATCCTCAAGAGTTTGGATAGTACGCTCCGTTTGGCCATCCGTTTGGGAATGAAAAAACGGTGCTCAACTTCACTTGCGTACCCAACCCTTTTTTAAATGATCTTCAAAACCTAGAGGTAAATTGTGCGCCCCTATTTGAGATGATGGATAAAGGAATACCATGAATAATCACAATCACATCTATATATATCCTTGCATAATATTTTGCCGATTGAGTGCACTTAGCGGGAATAAAATGGGCGGACTTTGTAAATCTATCCACCACCACTCATATAGAGTCATTTTACCTTCGAGTCCGAGGGGAACCCACTATAAAGTCCATATTAATTTCTTCCCACTTCCAAGTGAGAAATTGGATTTCTTGAAAAAACCACCCGACTTTTAGTGCTCGACTTTCAGTTATTGACAATTCGGACCCTTTGCAACAAATTCCACTATCTCTTTTTCAATCCATCCTACAAAAACACTCCTCTAAGGTCATGATACATCTAAGTAGAACCCCTATGAATTTAATAATGTGACCCATGATCTTCCTGTAGGATCCGATTTCTCAAATCATCCATATTGGGTACACACAACCTTCCTTGGTACCTCAAAACACCATCCCCCTTGGGAGAATGACTAATTAAGCTTACCAAGGGCCGATTCCTTAAACTCCATGAATAATGGATCAAGGTGTTTCTTAGACTTCACCTCAACCACAAAGGATGATTCGCAGTTGTGATGAACCACAATACCACCATTGCGAGAATCTTCCAATCGAACACCCAAATGAGTCAACCTATGAACATCCTTCACTAGGTCTTTCTTGGCTTCATCTACATTATACACACTACCTATAGTCATACAACTTAGTGAGTTCGCAACCACATTACCTTTACCGGTGTGATAGAGCACACTCATGTCATAATATTTCAACAACTTTCGGAGATTCAACTCCTTTTGGGTAAACACATGAAGAATCTTATGGTCGGTATACACATCAATGTAAAACCCATACAAGTAGTTCCTCCATATTTTCAATGCTAAAACAACCACCACTAACTAAAGGTCATGAGTCAGGTAATTCTTCTCATGAATCTTATGTTTCCTAGATGCATAGGCTATGACATTCCCATGTTGCATAAGAACACACTCCAAGCCAACTCGGGATGCATCATAATATACCACGAAACCCTTAGTACCCTCCGGCATGGTCAACATTGGATTGGAGGTAAGCCTATCTCTCAACATCTGGAAGTTTCTTTCACATGCTTCCGACCATTCGAACTTCACATTCTTTTGGGTCAAGGTAGTCAATGGAGAAGAAATGGACACAAACCTATCAACAAACCTTCTATAATAACCCGCAAGACCAAAGAAACTACTAATGTCGGTTGGAGCCAATGGTCTAGACCAATTCTTGACTACTTCGATATTTCTCGGATCCTTCTCTATCCCTTCACTAGAGTTGATATGACAAAGAATAGCCACCGACCTCAACAAAAACTAACATTTGCTATACTTTGCAAAATGTATGTTCTTTATGAACTTGCAAAACCACTCTCAAGTAGTTCAGATGATCACTCTCATTCTTCGAATATACCAACATGTCGTCAATGAAGACAATGACAAACGAATCTAGGTAACTTCAAATCACCATATTCATGAAGTCCATAAATGCCGCCGGTCATTAGCCAACCTAAATGACATCACCATAAACTCATAGTGACAATATCTTTTTCTAATGGTCGTTAGGGAATATCCCAATTTTCACCCTAAGTTGGTGCTATCCCGACCTCAAATCGATCTTAGAAAAGTAGCTTTACCTTTAGAGTTGATCAAAAAAGTCATCAATCAGAGAGAGAGGATACATATTCTTAATGGTCACTTTGTTAAGTTGCCGGTAATCGATACACAATCTAAGGGACCCTTCCTTCTTCTTTACATATAAAATCGAAGCATCGCATAGGAAAATACTAGGTTGTATGAAACCCTTTTCTAGTAAATCCTTGTGTTGAACCTTCAACTCTCTCAATTCGGCTGGAATCATATGATAAGGAGGAATTGAAATGGTATTTGTGTCCGGTAGCAAGTAAATCCAAAATTAATTTCCCGTGCGAGATGGATTCCGAGAAGATCATCTGGAAAGACCTCTGGAAATTCCCTCACTACAGGGACCATCTCAATGGGAGGAATCTAGGAGTCTAAATCTTTGACTCTTATACTATGGGTATGAACACCATTTAGAGATCATTTGCAAGCATTCAAACAAGAAACGATTTGACCTCAAAGAATAGAATTTCCCCCCTTCCACTTAACACGGGTTTATTTGGAAAGTTAAGCTTCACCACCCTTGTTCTACAATCTATAGTAGCAAAGCAAGCATGCAACCAATATATACCCAATATAACATGGAAATCGACCATATCAAGTTCAACTAGTTCAACATAAGTAATTTTATTGGGAAATATTATGGATAATTCCTATATACCTCTTTGCAACTATTGACTCCCCAACCGGGGTAGACACCGTAAAAGATTCATTCAAGATTTGGGCAAAATATCAAACTGACTAGATAGCAAAGGAGTAAAAAAAATATAGGGTAGCACCCGAATCAAGTAAAGCATATACATCAATATAGAAGACTTGTAACATACCGGTCACCACGTCAGAAGAACTCTCTTGTTCAACCCTATAACAGAGAGCATGGAAGCGATTCTTCTTAGGAGGATCAACATTTGAACCACTTGATTATTCACTACCCTTGTCTTGCCCCTTCAAATTAGGGCAATCTCTCACTTTGTGACCCCTTTTTCCACAACCAAAGCAATTTCCTATTCCCACTCAGCACTCGCCTAATTGACCCTTACAACACTTAGTACAAGTAGGTTTCTCACTAGGTGAGTTTCCACCCTTTCCCTTTTGGGATTTAGGTTTAGGCACCTTATTCATGAGACTTAGGCCTAATTTGTTTGCACTTAATGGAGGTCTGAATCTTAATCATTAAGATTCAGTCCATTAAGTACATTTGGTTTTTAGGTCTGAACCTGAATCATTTAAATTTAGCCCATTAAGTTCATTTGTTTAATTTTTTTAAAAAACTCTTAATGAGGTTGAAGAGGTCTGAATGAATCAGTTCTATAGGAGACTCTTAACACCATTCAGATTTATTTGATAAGATATCAAATATTAAATCACTGCTTCTCTGCTTTGAGCGTGCCTATTTATCTCATAACTAAATAAAATTTCTCTCTTTTCTCAATCATATACAATTTTTTCCCTCTTGAACTGGTAAGTTTTTATAAGTTCTTTCAAGTATTTTTTTATATTAATAATATTCTTGTGTTAAAGTGTGTCAAGAGCGGTTGTAATAATATTTTTGGTGTATTGTTGTTTATCAAGGTTTTTGAACTAAAAAATAGTAGCCAAATCATGATTATTAAAAGTTTTCAATATAATTTGTTAAAATGAAATTTTTTATAATATTTTATTACTATAATATTCAATTTCACTTGCACATTCAGATATTGAAAATAAACAACATTATTATTTAGTGTTCAAAGTTAGAGACCACGTCTTAATATTCAGATTTGTATTCAGATAAAACACTCGAATCTTAATGCAAATCTTAATATTCAGATGTGTATTCAGATTTAAGCCTATTTATCTTAAAGAAAACAAATGAGTCCTTAGGGAATCTAGAAGGAACTTGATTAGAGAACCTCTTCTTGAACATAGGCTTGTCGTGGATATAACTCCTTCCCTTTAAAGAACCACCATCATAGGACCTTGCCCTACTTGCATCCCTACTCTTCCTCGTAACCCTTATCTCTTCCACTTGTTGAGCATTACCATGAGACGATAAATGTTCATATTTTCATGTAGCATAGCCGAATGATATTCTTCTTTCAAGTCATCCAAAACTCCTGTCACAAAGAAGCTCAGTTCATCTCTAAGATATGAAACCAAATAAAAGAGAATACTTTGACAAGTTAGTAAATTTCAGAGAGTAGTCAAGCACACTCATACCTCCTTGGCGAAGGTTGATGAATTCTTCTACCTTAGCTTCTATCTTTTCCCTAGGAAAGAACCTATCAAGAAAAGCCTTCTTGAAAGTATCCCATGTCACCGAACCATCCCTTAAAGGCCTATTATCTCTCCTTGGACGTACCAAGTTTGGGCCACATCTTTGAGTTAGTAGGTGGATAACTCGACCTTTTCTCTAGTAGTCAACCCCATAGCATAGAGGATTGTGTAGATTTCAACAATAAACTCTTGGGGTTCTTCCTCCGCTTTTGACCCATACACATTAGAGGGATTCATCCTTGTGAAATCCCTCAAATGAGAGGTCATGGTGCTAACTTGTTGGTTTCCTCAGGGTACCACCTCCCGGTTTGCTTGGGTCTTCATAGCTTGAGCTTGAGTAGGGACAGATTGTGCTTGGGTGGTAATGGCTTGAGCCTTTTGGAGAAAGCAACACTTATGTCACCATCCTTCATGGCCGGAGGATTAGCAGGAGCTTTATCATCATTAGCTACTTCCTCAAGAGGAGGAACTTGATTGCCACAGGGAGGAACTCCCGCATTAGAAATCTCTTCATCAAGTCTTTGTGCAGCGTGTCTTCGAGTATTCATACCTATAACAACAATAAAAGGTTCAGGTGAAAGCACATATGAAGTAAACTCTAGAGGCACGACTTTGGATTTCCAAGAAGATGCGAATTTCGTAAGCATCATATAGTTTCCTATTCATAAGTGTGGTGCACTTCACAATTATGAATAAAAATCTACATAGACGTGGTTTAAAGAGACATCTTCCTAAAGATATTCAACCTCATGCTCTAAACCATGTTTGTCAAATCCGGGTAGCACCCCCAAGACGTAACCGGCATCGTCATCCTCCTTGAGGACTAAAACAAGCCTCTTATGTAACACCCCGTACCCAAAATAGGCCAAAAACAAACATTATAGAAAAATCTACAGGTGCAACTAACGGTGGCATCGACTGACCGTATCCTGACCCACAGTCCGTCCTGCACATCCGTTAATGTGGTTAGAAACTCCCAAAAATCTCAACCTAGGAAAATTGGTTAAGTCTTGGTTGACTACAGTTCGTAGATCAGACTACGGTCCGTAGTCAATGATCGTCGATTAAGACCCCATTCACCCACTCTCTGAAAATAGCCATGGATGACCAGCACGGTCCATAGGTAGACCCACGGTCCGTAGGTCTGACAGTAGGTAGGAATTAGCAGGTAGGTAAGGGGGAAGTATAGTTGGGTCAACTTCAAATTATCATAACTCTTAGAACAAAATCAATTAGGTGTCTCATGACCTATCCACAGATAGATAATTGAATTATCTTTCCATATACACTGATCTTTCTAAAATCAGATCTTTGAGTAAAAAGTTATGCCCGTTTTAGTAAAGGCTTGTCAAACAAGCCCAACCTACGGACCAAACGATGGACCGTCGATGGAACGACGGACCATCAGTCGTGGTCGTCATTTGGTCAAACAGCAACTTACCTAGGGGTCTTTTGGTCTTTTCCCACTTCGCTTAAACCTTAAGATACGTTGTTTTGACCCTAAATAAATAGTTTTAGTCAGTTTAAGCCTAGAAACATAATTAAAACTTACCCTAAGTCAAATCATTAATCAAAACATAGAAAATTAGAAGCAAGAAAGGAGAAAAAAAGTCAAGAACCCTAGTTCAAGAACATAGCAAGGCTCCAGCATTTCCAGCCCCGAAATCTAAGTGTTTCTCTGTGACTTTCATCACCAGGTATGTGGGATTTCACTAGTGGGTTCCTTTCAACCATTGGGTCCCTAGTTTTCAGTCAGATTCTTGATTCCCATATCATGATTAGACCTATGGTTTCTAGAACTTCATGAACTTATTAGTTATATGTTCCAAATCATCTTATCATGTTATTATTCAGTTTATTGCATGAATTTCAGAACCCTAGCTATGTATTTCTTTAGTTCTTGAATTACACATGCTAGGTCAGATATTTCAGTTACTTCAGATTTACATGCCTCAGTTATAAATGCATAATTACCTGATTAATTGTTGCATTCTAAGTTTGCATGTTCGGCTTTGAGCTATTCAGTATTTACACAAACTCAATCATAATTAGTTAATCATATAAATCAATTTGAGTAACATAATACCGAGTTGGACTAGGGTTCTGCGTACCGAATTAGTCCCAGAACTACTAGCCAAATAGGTTGTAGGTCCCCTCTATGGGCAATCAGTTTAGTGATCACGCCAGCATGCCTTTATACCTTTGGTAGGGTATATTGGGTCCTCTCAATGGGGCGCATACATCGGACTCCACATTTAGCTCATGTGGTTTTATTATCGGTTGTTAGTATCTACCACAGTTCAGTCAGACTCTTTTGCATTGACCATTTATCAGTATACTCAGTATTCAGTTTCAGCATGTTATAAATTGGTCATTGCATTCAGTTATCTCAGCATTCATAATAAGCATATCATGTTCAGATTATTATACTTGCTTTTGTTCTTGTTCAGTTATTTTTTATTTCAGCTTTACTGCATCCTACATGCTCAGTACCTCTCAAGTACTGATGCATACGTGCGCTACATCTTCTCGTGATGTAGGTTCAGGTTCTCAGCAGCGAGATCACGCATAGATCGATTTCCCGATCTCTAGTTCAGTTCAGTGGTGAGTCCTCATTCTCCGAGTACAACGATGATGAGTTTCATTACAATATTTAGTCATTTAGTTTTAGTTTTATTAGCTGGGGCTTGTCCAAGTATTTCTTGTCTAGTTTAGAGGCTTATTTCAGACATAGTTAAATTCAGCTTAGTGTTGAGTTAATAACTTCATTGTATTTAACTCATCAGTCTTCATATTATATTAGTTTTAGCATATGGATATTCCCCATTTTTTCATTATAAATTATTATTTAGCTTCCGCATCAGTTTATTATCTTTAGTATGCTCATGATCATGCCAGCAGGGTTAGTTTGGGATCATTTCTGATCCTAGGTTCCGTGTCTGTGTCCCGGGTGTAGCTCAGGGTGTGACATATTAGCCTACATAATTACATATCATAGGTTAAATTGTGAAAAATTTAAAACTTTTCGTTAACTTCTACATTGAGGTTTACATAGACCACTACATACACATAACATATTCATATCGAGTATACATAGACCATTCGTATAGGAAGATTACATAGTCTTCTACTTTTATTGCACACATACACACACACACACACATATGTGTGTGTGTGTGTGTGTGTGTGTGTGTGTGTCAATAGAGATTCATAGGAATTCTAGAGTACATCTCATATTAAACCATATAAGTCGAATACAACATCTTGGGTTCAACCCACACTTTATTACAAAAAAGGCCTTATATACGCATATACAAAGTCAACAAAGAAAGAGAATGAAGTAGATCGTCTTTAAGAAAAAACAATATCAAATATCAAGATAGTGGCATTGTCCTCGGAAGGTGAGGACCTACCAAACACTAGGGCAATATCTAAGTAATCTTCAATGGCCTTGAACTAATCTCAAAAGTAGGATCCTACAGTTTGTAGTAAACAGAAACATAGAGTAAGTACACAGTTTTACTAAATATAAGTTTATGCACATAAACAAGTCAAATCATTCTAAAGATGAAATTTTTTTCAAATCCATGCCAAAGTACTTTGAAAAGCTTTACGCATAATCAAGAGATCATATAATCCAATACTCACATAATCCATAATCCTAAACCATGTACAACATAATACCAACATTAACAAGTATAGTCAAGTCAGCAAGTATATCCACATAATTGAATACATAATAAAGACAACTCAAACCTCAATTCATAACATCAACAAAAATGTATAAGAGTTCATAACATCATAACATAAGCAAGACCCTTACCCATAACCCAACATTAAGCCTACAAGTTCAATGACCATGTAAGGCCCCCCAAACTTACTAAATCGAGTAAATTAAAAACAAAGGATCATAGGCAACGTCCAACTCATTATAACATAGCAGCAATAGTAGTCATCATCACATTTAGCAATATACACCAATAGCATGTTCATAAGTGAAACTAACAACACATGGGATAATCAATATGTAAAGTCATCATATTAATAGCATATACATTATAAGAACAGAAGAACAACCTCCTAAGAATCCGTCAAGGCAAACTAGCTCAACGCATAGGTAGAGTCCCATACCCCTAACTAGGCTAAGTTAAACCTCTCAAGTCACCCTAGTTAGTGTATAGTCCATTACTTACTTTTACTTTCGGGAACACTTGCCTTAACCGACATAGACCACAAGAGCTAAGTGTGGAACCCGGTGTTGTAAAACCTTACACCGATGGATGGGGCTCTACCGGCCAAAGTAGAACTGTAATGATTCATTTAGTCATTTTATATATTAGAGCTTTTCATTTAAAAAAAAATACTCTTTCGATATAATTTATAAGGGTATTTTGGATCATTCATAACTACATTTATAGAATTAATGGGGTAGTTTTAATAATTTATTTAAATGGTGATTAAAGAAGATAACATTAAAATTAATAAATGGTTACCTTTACCACTTTTATAGTTGATCTTATATAAGAATAAGGGTTAATAAATAATCCGTAGAAAAGAAAAGAGAAGAGTAGAAGAATTACAGAACGACATTAAGCGAGGAAGATCTGTATGCTGGTAATTTCAATTTTTCTATTGTTTCAAATAAATTATAATGGATTACAATTAGGAGGTTGCAAGTTTATTGGTGGGTGGAGGAAAAATGTATAGTATTTATAAGTTATTGTTTTTCAAGTATTAATGTGCTACGTGGTTCTTTTAAATGTTGGAGAATATTTTATTGTTTACAAAAGTACATGTCAAACAATTGCCTATGGGATCAATGTTGATGTCAGTAATTTGGAGTATTGGTTTCTGTGTATTAATTAATTTTATTATATTTGTTTTGATTTCCGTGAGTGAGGACTATAGGAGGTAAAACTTGCCTTAAATTTTCAATTCTTTCTATAATTATCTTATTTTGATTCAAGTTGTATTATATTGATATAGATAATTAAATAGGTGTATCAATTTATTTAAAATTGATTAAAGTTATGATAATTTTGAGGAACCAAGACTTAACCTTAATCTTGAATGTAAGAAATAGAAGGCTTGCTATACAAATTGACCTCAAATTAGGAACTTGAATATAAAATTGGGTGAATTTTTGGGACTAGGCTATAGACATATAGTAATAAAGTTTTTTATCGACTCGTAAACATATAAATTATGCATATGTACTTGATAGATGGGAAAGGTTCGGAGGCATTGAGGAAAGGAAAACCATTGTGCACTTAGCTTGCCTGATTTTGATTCTTCGGTGGAGGTAGGTTACAATTTATGTTTTTTGATAGTAAACTCTTAATAGTGATTGATATGCATTGAATGATTTGTGAAGTTTTCTATGTACTTGATTGTGTGCTTATGTGACTTTGTAGCGTGTTTTGTGATTTGTATAAAGTCCTGATATCGTGGAATTTATATTCTTGAAACGTCTTTAAAGAATGATGCCTTGAATAAAGAAGGCTTGATGAAATATTATCAATGAATTGAAAGTGGTGTAATAAATGATAAATTAATGGTATTATTGGATAGGAGTGTCACGTTCCGACACGGTACAATTAGATTGAAGTGATATATTCCGACACGGTATTCCTGGATCGGAGTGTCACGTTCCAACACGATATTCTTGGATCGAAGTGTCACATTCCAACACGGTATTCTTGGATCAGAGTGTCACGTTCTGACACGGTATTCTTGGATTGGAGTATCACGTTGTGATACAATATTCTTGAATCAAAGTGTCACATTCCGACACGGTAATCTTGGATTGGATTGTCACATTCCGACACGATATTCTTGGATCAAAGTGTCACATTCCGACACTGTATAATTGGATTGGAGTGTCACCTTCCGACACAGTAATATTAAAGGAAAAAGATTTTGAATTAACTTAATGTACTCAAACTTAAAGAACTCTATTCCCCAAATGGTTTGGTTGGAGGCAGGAGTCCTCATGGATGATGTTGATTTTGTTGATTTATGACATACTTTAGTGTTATTTACATTGGCTCATCTTGTTTTTTTCTTATCACCTATTAAGTGCTATAGTTGAGTTCATACTATTATACATTGTATATTAGTTTCTATTTTGGGTTAGTTGATGATACCTACTCAGTACATGTTGCCTCATACTGAGCCCTACTTGTTTTGTTTTTTGTTTTTCATTAATGGAGTGCAGCGAGTGTACCAATGTCTTCGAATTGCCCTCAGCTCTAGCAAGTCTGGGTATATCTGGTTCAAGGGTGAGATATTCATTCGAGTTTCGGTTGGATTCTCTCGATCATTACATGATGTGCTTAGTTTTCGGACACAAATTACTTTATTTCATTTATTTTGGTGTCTTTGATACTCTTAGACTTAATAATTAGAGATTAGATGTCCTTGTTGTGATGACTTTCAGGTTATCGGAAATGATAGTTAATAAGTTTTGGAGCTTCCGCATTATTTTGTTATTCATATTTGAATTATTGGTACATGTTGGGATTTGGATTTCTTGGCCCGTCCACCTAGGTAGTCAAGTATGGGTGTTACTCACGACTCGATTTGGGTCATAACAAACTTGGTATCAGAGTATTAGGATTGGTGATCGCATCACACGAGGAAAATTCTAGTAGAGTCTTGAAGAACGGTATGGGGACGCCTTTACTTTTTTTCAAGAGGCTATAAGACTATGGGAAAACTCATTTCTTTCTATCTTTCTTTCAATCTTTCTTTCGTGCTACCACTTGAATCCAATTTGTATCTAGGTGATACAAATTGGTATATGAACTTGTTCACTCTATTCCACATATGGTTAGTACTATAGTATAAGAAGTAAAAATAGAAACACCAAAATAAAAAATGTGTCCTTGGAAAAGGGTATATTATCTCGATTGACTTAAGGGCCTGTAATGACTAGTAATCAAAATGATATTTTTTTAGTTCATAAAGTTTCATGGGTATTGACTTTCAATATGTTTACGCTTCCATTGTTGATTGTTTTGAGCTACTTCATAAAATGAATATAGTGGAGAGGCTTAGTTTTGGGTTTGTGAAAGACTTGTTTTGAGGATATGCAAAATTTGGTGATAGTATCATGTTGACTGGCGATTAGTAAAGACACTACCTATGAACTAAGGCAACATTTTTCTAGCATATTCATGAAGAATAATATACCCTAGACTTTGAGGGATAAGAGGAGAGATGAGTTACGGAATAAAAAGAGGTATATGTTGCACCAGTTAAGGTCAAAATCTCTACTACAATCAATAGGTTGAGTGCATATCAGAGAGGGTCATCAATCCTTACTTATTTTAGATTTTTAAAGTGTATTTCTTTCTTTATTGACTTGATCTAAGAAGTAAAGTAAATTTTTTGGGCTAGAGAGAGAATAGATATGATAATGTTGTAGTTATTCAATGGGTAAAAATGTATGGGCTATTTGGGTACGATCTTCTCGATAAATATGATGTGATCTACTGATGGATTTAACAGTCTTTCACGGTTCGGTAATAGTGTTACATGGAAATGGATACATAACTTTTCAAGTGTGAATACTAACTACTTAAGGAGTTACTAGTGGTATAACCTGATTAGATAAGGAGATTCAGTATTGCTTTCACATTTGAGAAACTAACTAGTTTATTACTACAGGTGGTTGGATTGAGCATTATTTTGAGAAAAATTTTAAGTGGTGGTTCTTTGGTCCAATATTAATACATTTGGGTTGTGAAATATATCTTGCAGCATCTGAATGAGGACTGATGATTTTATTTCAAGCTTTAAAGGGTAGACATATACTAGAAGCAAAAACTTATAGGGAAAGAAACCCCTAGTGAGTGTACTTGGGTGAAGTAAATTGAGATTCTAGCTAGAAAGTTCATATAAAGTTGAGTTAGTCCCTTGAATTGGATTGGTGTACCTATGTTTAAGGTGTCAAATCGAGGAAAAGGTTCACTTTGTGGTAATGAAAATTGTTAACTGAGCATGATGGAAAAAAAAACAATTTTTTGAGAAATTGTAATTGGGATGAAATCATATGATTAGGATTTGTTGGTTAAATAAATTTGTATGTAAGAAAGACTTGGGAATATCTAAGGTTGTGATTTTGTACTATTTAGTGAGTAATGTGGGTGTATGAGAAGTTTTAAGAGATGTTAGGGCACTGCCAAAAACATCAAGGAGCTAGAGTCATAATTAAAATAAGATAAAATTTGTGGGATGTGTAGCCTTCGGAAATAGGCGAGGGCAGGAATATTTTCTCTGATTGTAAGGACTAAAAATGTATCTTCGAAGGGGTTGAGAATTGGGGTCAGAGACACGTAGTTTTATCTATGTTGTTTTGGTTATGGAAATAGAGTAACAGGTTAATCAGATTGGTTGAAAATTATTAGATAAAACATAAGAGAGGAGTGTACAGATGTTTAGCTTTAGTGGGATGATAAGTTTTGTTGTAGTGTTGAATTTAGGATTGAGTAGGTTTGTATTTTTAGTGAAGGACATGGTATGGGTGACGAAGATACAATCAATGATAAGCTAAGATTAAGTCATTCATAACAGGCTTCAAAGTAAAAGCGAATGTGGATACATAAGAGCATTTGATTACACAATTGGACTTACAATTAAATCTTTCATTATAAGTCTGTGATCCTGGTGATATGTTTCGTCAAGGAATGAATTTGTAAGGTAATTAATGATTGACCGCATCGGTATTAAGCATGTGAAAGAACTTATGCATGTTTTGGATCATAAAGTTTGTTACTTTTGATTGTTAAAGGATCTAAGGAATAGTTTCCTTTTGAGTTTTAATTTAGAGTATGAAGTAAAACGTCATGGGTTGTTGGTAAAAGGATGAGATAGATAAGTGAGCTGGAGAAACAAGAATCTGATACATTGAAGGGTCGAATAGAATTTTGCACCATGAGAGGAATTTGAGAAAAGTGAAGGAATAAGACTTCTCGTATAAACACATCGGGTGTAGTTGATGGTTATATTGATTTTATCCTATGAGTTTAGATATGACTGTGATATGTGAAGTAGTTCGGTACAGACTTTCTAGGAATTTATCATCAACGTTTATAAAGATTGAGTTTTGGTTTGGTGATAAACAGTGAGATATGAAAAATTTAGAGTTGAATTAATACTACTCTATTGGATGGGACTGAGTAGAATATTATGATGCGTTACATAGATTGCTGATGGTCAAAGGAGGATATGAGCTTATAGTATACATAATAATTTGAGTGACTAAGAATTTTCCTAAGTGTTGGCATGAGGTATGTGATGGTATAGAAGGGTAGCTAAAGCATGGTATGTGGAATTGGTGTGAAATTGACTTTGGGTTTGATTTATCAGCTGTATCATGATGGACAGGTCCAATCAAATTTTGATTTAGTGTTATTTGCCTTGTTTGAGACACATATTTTTCATGACATGCTTAAATAGTAAGAGAGAAAATAATAGCTTAAACATGCATTTGATAAGAATACTTTGACACTAATGATGGTTTGGGAGTATGGTAGACGATCTATGTGGTTATGATGTTTTATTAGTATTAATAGTGTTGACCTTAGTGTATGTGGGATTCGACATATCAAGTATATTTCAGTAATTATAATGGGGACTAAATTGGTGATTTTGGGTAGTAATAAAATCAAAGAGATAGAGTCAGATTAATGAAAGTGTTGACATGGGCACTATTGAAGTAGTATCTAGAGTTATATGATCTTGGATATGTATATTTTGATGTGACCAACTACTTCATTTTGAGTGTGGTTTAGAGAATTATTCATTTTCTATGTCCGTGTGTATTTTCGCTTCTATGGGTAAGTCTCTAGTAGTGGATTGGATGTATAGACTCTGTGATTGTCCTCCTGGTAGGGTGACATTCTTTGTTAGACTTGTTCATTCCAATTATGAAAGATTTGGTGTTGTTTGGGATAGTTTAAATATGCTAGTGATTCGACATGGACAATTTTTCTTATGAGAATTTCAAGAAAAGTTATCATGAAAATTTAAAGTTGTTCAATAGATTTAAAAGATTTTCTCATAATCGGTATCATGTTTTTGGTATCTGTGATTGAAGGTGGAGACCATTTGGTATAGTTTTGTCATTCTTAAGGTTTGTCTGCAATAGCTACTAATATAACATTTCGACAGTGTTATTAGAGGTTTTGTATGTTTGGGTGTATCACTCGATGGTGGTTACATGATTATTTTCTCCTTTGGATCAAATGAATTTTGATTTTCTTTGATGATTACTTGATGTTTAAAGATCTTTTTTTTATAACTTCACCTTGTAGAAAGCTTATGTTGTGAGAATGAAATATTGATAAGATCTATGATGGTTTGTGCATTTTGAGTGTGTGGTGGTTGAATTCGGTTCACTTCTGATTGGAATCAGTATTGATTCAACATTTTATCTTGGTTATGTGAAAAAGATTCAACCTAATAGTTGTGTCAACGTCCTTGAGAACATGTTGCATATGTATGTAATATTAATTTTGATGGCAATTTAGAATACATTTTGTTTCTAGTTGAATTTTACGTACAACAATATCTATCACTTAAGTAGTGATAGGATTCTATTTGAGACATAGTATGACAGGAGATGTAGCTCTCATTGGTTGGTTGGATGCATTTGAGGTAAGACAATGGGAGAGTGAGCATGATATGTACAAAATATGTTAACACATTTTTGTTGATTCTTGTATCCTTTCTTACCCTGCCAATTTTTATCATTCGAGGATGAACGATGGGTAAATTGGTATCTAATATAACAACCGATTTAGTCGTTTTATATATTAGAGCTTTTTATTTAATAAAATACTCATTTGATATAATTTATATGGGTATTTTGACCATTCATAACTACAATTATAGAATTAATGGGGTAGTTTTAATAATTTATTTAGTTGGTGGTTAAAAAAGATCACATTAAAATTAATAGTGGGTTACTTTTACCAATTTTGTAGTTGATCTTATATAATAATTAGGGTTAGTAAACAATCTATAGAAAAGAAAAGAGAAGAATAGAAGAATTACAAATCGACATTAAGCGAGGAAGACTGGTATGCTGGTAATTTTAATTTCTCTATTGTTTTAAAAAAACTATAATGGATTACAATTAGTAGGTTGCATGTTTATTGGTTGGTGGAGGAGAAATGTGTAGTATTTAGAAGTTTGGGTTGGCTGATGATACGTACTCATTAAATGTTGCCTCGTACTGAGTCCTACGTGTGATTTTCTTTGTTTTCTTTTTATGGAGTGCAGCGAATGTACCAATGACTGCGAATTGCCCTCAGCTCTAGCAATTCTCTGTATATTAGGTTCAACGGTGAGCTATTCATTCAAGCTTGGGTTGGATACTCTCGGTCATTACATGATGCCCTTAGTTTTCGGACACAAATTACTTTATTTCATTTATTTTGGTGTCTTTGATACTCTTAGACTTATTAATTGGAGATTAGATATCCTTGTTGTGATGACTTTCAAATTTTGGGGAACGATAGTCAACAAGTTTTTAAGCTTCCGCATTATTTATTTATTCGCAGTTGAATTATTGGTACATGTTGGGATTTGGATTCCTTGGTTCGCCCACCTAGGTAGTTAAGTCTGAGTGCCACTCACGACTCGGTTTGGTTAGTGACAGTACCCAACATAAACGTAGCTTTCTATATGGATCCACTAGCTAGTCTTCCTATGGTGGTTACATAGTTCAAGAACTTGGAGATATGTATGAACCCTCTACATGCCTATTGTTATTGGAGCTTCTTCTCATGAAAATCCATTAGGTAAGTTTCCCTCATAGGGGAGTCAACATCTCATGTGGAACTATAGGGTGAATCTTCCTCCACGGGAAGCCAACACCTCTCATTGTCAATTTCACTCAGTTCTAAGCTAAGTCCCTTTTGAAATGTCTTTCTTTATTAATCATCACCTTGTTTAGGTCATAGGGTTTAAAACCTTTTATAGTCATTGTCATTAGCTCATTATGAATTGCATGAGAATATCATTTCATGGAAAACCTCATTTGTGAGTTTAGCATAACATCATCATCAAGTCATAATAAGGCATATAGGTGCTTCATAACCAACCTTATATCATTTCATATTAAACAATATCTCACAATTACATAGTCAAGACATTTCAATTTAGCATCATACCAGTACCTACTTAGGCTAATCACAAGTCATGCTTCAATTGAACTACATCATCAACACAAACCATCATAATTGAAGTAAAGGTTAGGATCATAAAGACTTTCTCAATATCCTTCAATAGCCATCATCAAGGTCTTACCATCAACCAACCAATTACATCAATCAATAGTAATTAACAGAAGAACTAGGTCAACTGCATCATCAGTATCCCAATTAACATCTATTCGTAACCTAGAGTTAGGGGAATTAGGGTTCATCATGAATTCATCAAGAACTAGATTCAATCCCACCATACATTATCCTAGTGAATCCATACATTAATTAGAATGGATAAAACAAATCTAATAATCAATTCATTCTTCCATTCCAATCAATTCATGAGCAAGATCCAATTTTTAGGGAAATAGGGAAGGGAACATGATAAAAATGAAATTGCATCAATTAGCATTAATTAATAAACAATCTATACTCAATTAGTAATAGGAAATCACAATTTATCATCAATTTGATGTTTAGAAGAACACCCATTAGAACTGAAAACCCCCAAGGAATTGGGTTATTTAGAGATCAACTTTGAAAGGATATCTTGAGAAAAGGAATCCCAAGAGTGAAGAACTCATATATTAATGAAGATAAATACACAAAATTGAAATGAAATCGTAGAGAAATTGACCTTCTTCTTCAAGCTTTGTTCCTTCTTCAATGGAGGAATTTGAGGGGAGAGACAGTCGAGAGAGGTGAAAGCTTTTGGGTTTATTTTGGGACTTGGGTTTAATGTGAGTTAAAATAGCTTAAAACTGATTCTAAGTCAATATATAGTCACCCCCTAAATTAGACAAAACACCCCTCAGTTAAATGGGTATTTTTGTGAAGTCAAAATGTAAAAAATACGATTTTACTGAATATGAGAAGTGGCTCCGCGTCATGAAGCCAACACACATTTTTATTTTTGAAAAATGAATTGAAGCATTAGGGTCCGTGTGGGCTGCGCGTTGCGCAGCAACCCACTTATTCTTGACTCACGCAGGCTGCTTTGGCAGACTGCTCACCGATATTGGGGTCCTCCTCAAGGACACTTCGGGTGGTCCTTGGAGCGTCATCATTTCACATTTATACCCTATATACTACAATATATCTATACAAAGTCTTTTTACATGTTTTAGACTTCATTTGAACCTTTGTAACCTTTACCAAACTTAGCAACATCAACTAGTTCAATTTAATCTAGTTTCCGAACATCATGGACGTTCCTTGACGTTTTGTCTCTAAAACTTCTCTGATGACTTATAAACATTATTTTCGGTCGTAGAACAGTATATAAAACATTTATACACTCATGTTCGGCTCTATATTAGGCCTCGAACGATCGGAATGTTACAACCTCTTTCGTGTTTAGGTAAACAAATATTTTTCCTGGAAACCCAATGTTGTCTCTTAGTATTGACTTTGTTACTCCAGAAAAATTTGGCAAAGATGCCATGGATTTCTTTTAATGCCCATACTGTAGGCACAATATAAGAAACGACATGGATAGGAACACTTCGAAGTACACTTCTAATAAACAGTTCTTTACCTCCATAGGATAACAAATTTCCTTCTGAGCTTGTAACTTTGCTTTAACTCTTCCAATAAGATCTGAATAATGCTCTTTTCTTTTCCTAGAATGAGTGATAGGACATCCTAGGTATTTAAAAGGGAATTGACCTCTATTAAAACATGTACACTGTTCCACCAGAAATCTATCAACATCAGCTATGTTTTGGTGAATATAAAAGTCACTGTTGTCTTTTTTAATATTTTGCCCTGATTGATTCTCGTATTTCTTCAACACTGACATAATCTTCTTTAGAAAATATCTGTGGACTGATGCAAATATAATAGTATCATCTACATAGGCCAAATGATTTATATTAACACTCCATTTTAGCATTCCATATCTAAGATACTGCTATCCTCAAATAAAGCATTTAGGGCCCTGGATATGTCCACTTGCTTGCGGCTTCCCTTTTCTTAAGCTTTTCAATAAGTTTGGGGATAGGCCTGCTTCCTATGGTAGATAATTCAGTTCCTCATTAAGATGAAAAACTTGTGATACATATGTAACATGTGTTTGACTCGGTACAATAATGATAGCCTTGTCATTAGCTACCTTCTCTGCATGTTGAACTACTGTTATTTCTTAGTTGTTTACTTGCTGACTATAAAATTCATTCTCAATACCACCACAGTCTTCTGTATATTGTCGTTCTATTGACTTATAATCGTTATTGCTATTATCTTTTACATTTGCAGGAATTTTTTTTGACATCCGATCCCTTAGCTTGATCAGTTGATCTTTTGCCAAAAAAGACTTGGTTGACCAAATCCTTACTTAATTTAGCTGTAGTATCTTGCAAATATATTACTCTTCACAGCTCTCCATGTACCCGGGTCTCCAACTACCAATCCACTTGATAATTGAATCATCTTTCTTTTCCTCCTCCTTTTCTCCAATCTCCTTTCGTAGCACCGTCATCTCTTGCTTTTTGATCAACATTGACACTCCTTTTTGTCATGTCCTTGAAAATTGCGTTCCCGACAATAATTAGGAACATAGTCATATCTAATTTGAATTTCTTCAGATCGCATCTCTCCAGTCTTTCATTTATATTATCCATCATACCGATATAGGAAAATTTCCTTTCAAATCCACCTACCTTCACAATCACACAACTTGTTCTAGTTTTATTAGTCTTTGCTAGATAAAGTTGTACATGCTTTCCCATTGCAGATGCCAAAGTAAATAAGCTTTCTTTAACAAACAAAGTTGGGAATAGGTTTGGAAATGAATTCCAAGCCATTGCCATAGTGCTTTCTTCATTAATCTTAAAATGTGCATCATAGATTATTGTGCGCATAAGATATGAATATCCATCGTTGCACTCAATATAGTAGGCCCCTTTTGCGATAAAGTTGAAAAAATATGCATGTTGATTAAGCCTAATAAGAATGTGTTTGTTGCGAAGTAGCCCAATTTGACAATCCCCTTTAATATTACATAGTTTGGGAATTACCAATCGTAGCTCCTCCAAATCTAATACATCATATTAAAGTCTGCCAACGACCACATACTGCAAAATTTTCAATTTTATTCATAGTATCCACATGTACCTCCGTAGATTAGATACGTGGAACGCCTTCCACATATATTACTTCTTTAAATGCATTATGTACTGATGTACTAGTACCATTTGTAATTGAATCACAATAAGACTTGTCCATATGCAAATTAGGAGTTGTGATAGGAATTTTAGGGTTGAGATGTGGACTCTGTCATAGAAAGATGACCAGCCTCCTTGGAGATCTAGGAGGTAGCCGTGGCGGTGGCGTTCACCATGGTAGGTTTTCTCCTAACCAATTATGTATTTTATCATCGTATATTTCTTATGTATTCTTTTGTTTATTGATTAATGTCACGACCCAAAACAAGTTGTGAGTGGCACCCACACTTAACCTCTTAAATAGGCGGACCAACCAATTTAACCTAACTTACAAAATACAAGAATAACGCTGAACCTCAAATGTTACTAAATATCATTTCCCAAAACCTTAAAGTTATTACATCAAGGACATCTAATGTCCAATACTAAGTCTAAGAATATCAAATACACCAAAATAAAAGAATAAAATGGTATGTGTTCGAAAGTATAGGACATCATGTCATGACCGAGTGTCACGACCCAAAACGAGTCGTGAGTGGCACCCACACTTAGCCTACTAGGTGAGCGAACCAACAAATATAAACCCCAACATTTACCAATAGTTCAACTATAATTAACAAAAATAATGCGGAAGACCCAAAACTTATTAATGTAACCAAGTAAATAAGCTTCTAAAGTTTAACACTTATTATCCCCAAAATCTGGAAGTCATCACATCAAGAACATCTATCCTCAAATTACCAAGTCTAAGAGTATTTAAGAAACCAAAATAAGTAAAAAGATGGTCTATGTCCGAAATTCAAAGACATCAAGACGTGAAGGAGAGAATCCAGCACGAGCTAGGAATAATAGCTCACCCCGAACTCTGATGTGCTGAAGACTGGCTAGAGCTAAGGGCGAGTCAAAGTCGATGGTACACTTGCTGCACTCCACAAAATAACAAAGAAGAAAATACAAGTAGGGGTCAGTACAAGGAACACGTACTGAGTAGGTATCATCGGCCAACTCAAAATAGAAACCAATATATATTGAATAATAATATAAAATCAACTACAATACTTAACAGGTGGCAAGCAACAAACACGTGAACCATTGACAACAACACCATAATAGGTACACCATCAATCACAACATTGTATAGCGTGTAGGAACGTGACACTCCGATCCCATATATCGTGTCGGAACGTGACACTTCAATCCCATAATACCGTGTCGGAACGTGACACTCCGATCCCATAATACCGTGTCGGAACGTGACACTCCGATCCAATTATCTCATTATTTATTTCATCAAGCCTTCTTTATTCAAGGCGTCATTTTAATAGAGAGGGTTCAAGATTAGAAATTCAACACTCTCATAATTTTAGGCCAACCACAAACCACACAATCAAAACATACAACCACACAATCAAGTACATAGGAGACTTTACAATATCACTCAATACATATCAATCGCTATTTAGAGTTTATCTATCACATATAAATAAACCATAACCTACCTCCACCGAAGAATTTAAGTCGAGTAACTACTTCTCCAATGCCTTTCCTTTCCTTATTGCCTCCGAACCTTTCCGATCTGTCAAGTATATATTCTATACAATTTGTAAGTTAACGAGTCTATAAACACTCAGATTAGTCTATGTTTAGCCTAGACCCAAAAACTCACCAAATTATATAATCAATTTTTCAAAATTCAAACCTAAGGATAGATCTTAATTCCTTCCATTAACATCACTTTAATGTAACTTATATAATATACTATACCTTAACATTAACCAAATTAAACTAACTAATGCTATCTAATTACGGTAAAATTCTTTCGTCTCAAATCACAATTTCCTATCCACTAACATAAAGCCTTGACCATCAAGATGCCATAATTATCCCCCCAATTGTGTTACTGCCTTTACTCGAACAAACCCACAACAAATTGTCAACTTCCAATCAGCACGTTCCTCAACTTTGCACTATTCAATTTCTCTTTAAACTTTTTCCACTATTCATCATAAAGACCCGCTAACGATAATTAATCCACGATTATATATGTTAACTATTAACAAAGAAGATTACCTCTAAAAGAGCTCCAAGTTGATCTTTGGTGTAGCCGCACAACCTTCCCCTCACTTCGTTTTTACGCGTCTATATTTCTTCTTTTCTACAAATTAGTTATCACCCTAATTGTATAGTTTAAAATTATAAAAGTGACCCACTATTAATTTTAAAGTTATCTCCTTTAACCCCCCAACTAACTCAATTATTAAAACTACCCCACTAATGTCATAATTATAATTACGAATAGTCCAAAACACCCATTAAAAAATTTAGCGAAAGTCTAACCAAGTGTGGGGTTACGCAGCTTGTGACGGTCCGTCGTATCTATGACGGTCCTTCCTGCAGGTTCGTCACGAAGTTAAGAGAAGTAATCCCAGTACCCAGATTCCAAGAGTTGAAGTGTTTTGGAACGAAGACCCTCGACGGACCGTTGTGCCTATGACGGTTCCTCATACTTGCCGTCGAGGGAAATGAAGAGAGCAGCAGAAGGAATTGCACAAATATGGGACGACGGTATCCATGACGGTCCGTCGTGACCATGACGGTCCGTCGCGTGGTCCGTCGACCCAGTAAGTATTTATCAAAAATAATTCTACTGCTCAAACCGACTAAATGGGTTGTTACAATAGATACCAATTTACCCATCGTTCGTCCTCGAACGATCACAGGATGAAATGCAAGGGCGAGAAAGAGTACTGGAATCTGTAAAAAGATGTGGATATCTTTCTTGCATATCAACCTCACTCTCCCAAGTGGACTCTTCAACTGCTCGATTCTTCCACTGAACCTTGGTAGATGCAATCTCCTTTGATCTCAACTTGCGGACCTCTCTATCTGGAATAGCAACAGGCTCCTCCTCATAAGACAAATTCTCATCAAGAAGAACTGAATCCCAACGAATAATGTAGTTTCCATCCCCATGGTATTTTTTCAGCATAGACACATGGAATACCGGGTGCACTCCTGAGAGTCCTGGAGGCAATGCCAATTCATAAGCCACCTCCCCCACGCGCTCCAGAACATCAAATGGACCAATATACCTCGGACTAAGCTTACCTCGCTTCCCAAACCGCATCACCCCTTTCATGGGTGAAACCTTCAGCAAGACTTTTTCACCCTCCATAAAATCCAAGTCCCTAACCTTTCGATCTGCATATTCTTTCTGCCTGCTCTGAGTTGCTAGAAGCTTCTCCTGAATGAACTTTACTTTATCTAACGATTCCCTCAAAAGATCAGTACCCCAAGGTCTCACCTCAAATGCATCAAACCAACCAATGGGAGACCTACATCTCCTCCCATACAGTGCCTCAAATGGGGCCATATCAATACTTGAGTGATAGCTATTATTGTATGAAAACTCTGCTAAGGTAAGAATTTATTCCAATGACCACCAAATTCTATCACACATGCACGAAGCATATTCTCCAACACCTGAATCGTTCGCTCATACTGACCATCGGTCCGAGGGTGAAATGCAGTACTAAGATTCAGCCTAGTACCTAATTCAGCATGTAATGTTCTCCAAAACTTAGAAGTAAATTGCGTACCTCTATCTGATATGATGGAAAGTGGAACTCCATGTAATCAGACAATTTCTGAGATATAGAGTTTGGCTAACTTCTCTGCATTGTAAGTCATCTTGACCGGAATGAAGTGAGCAGACTTAGTTAACCTGTCAACAATTACCCAAATAGAATCAAACTTACCCAATGTCTTTGGAAGACCAACTACGAAATCTATTGCAATTCTTTCCCACTTCCATTCAGGAATGGGCATTCTCTGAAGTGTCCCTCCAGGCCTCTGGTGTTCATACTATACCTGCTGACAATTTGGGCATTGGGCAACAAAATCAACAATGTCACGCTTCATTCTACTCCACCAA
>NC_028641.1:14618212-14621984 GCF_001406875.1 Solanum pennellii | reverse complement strand
AACTGCAGCCAACTCCAAATCATGGGTCGGATAGTTATGTTCATGCACTTTTAAATGCCTCGAAGCATAAGCAATTACCTTCCTCTCCTGCATTAGCACTGCACCCAAACCAGAATAAGATGCATCACAATAAACAATAAAATTCTTACCTTCCACTGGCAAGGTAAGAATTGGTGCAGTAGTCAACAAGGTTTTGAGTTTCTGAAAACTTTCTTCACATTCATCCGACCATACAAATGGAACATTCTGCTTAGTCAAATTTGTCAGGTGCGAAGCAATAGAAGAAAATCCCTTGACGAATCAACAGTAGTAGCTAGCTAAACCAACAAAGCTCCTTACCTCTGTAACATTAGTAGGTCTTACCCAACTCTTCACTGCTTCAATCTTAGAAGGATCCACCATCACTCCATCCTTAGAAACCACGTGCCCCAAGAAGGACACTGAATCTAGCCAAAACTCACACTTGGAGAATTTGGCATAAAGCCTTTTCTCCCTCAACAACTCCAATACAATTCTCAAATGCTCCTCATGTTCTTTCCTGCTCTTTGAGTATATCAGTATATCATCAATGAATACAATAACAAAGAGATCCAGATATGGCTTAAAAATCCCGTTCATCAGACTCATGAAAGCAGCAGGGGCATTCGTAAGCCCAAAAGACATTACTAAGAATTCGTAATGCCCATACCTGGTTCGAAAAGCAGTCTTTGGCACATCTGCTGCCCGTATTTTCAATTGATGATAACCGGATCTCAGATCAATTTTAGAGAAGACACAAGCACCTTGTAACTGATCGAACAAATCATCAATTCGAGGAATAGGATACTTGTTCTTAATAGTTACCTTATTCAGCTGCCTGTAGTCTATGCACATCCGAAGGCTTCCATCCTTCTTCTTCACAAATAAAACAGGAGCACCCCAAGGGGATGCACTCGGTCTAATAAAACCATTACCTAACAATTTTTGAAGTTGGGCCTTCAACTCCCTTAACTCAGCTGGAGCCATTCTATAAGGGGGGAATGGAAATGGGGCGAGTACCCGGCTCCAGATCAATTCAAAAATCAATATCCCTATCCGGTGGCATACCAGGAAGGTCTGCAGGAAACACATCCAGAAACTCACAGACTATCGAAACAGACTCAATCGAAGGTACTTTGGAAGTATCATCCCTGAGATGTGCCAAGAAGGCTAAACAACCTTTACTAACCATCCTCTTAGCGCGAAGAAAAGAGATAATACGGACTGGGGTGGAAATGTAGTCACCCTCCCACACTAGCGGATCTGTCCCAGGCTTGGCCAATGTCACAGTTTTAGCATTACAATCTAAGATTGCAAAATTTGGGGAAAGCCAAGTCATACCCAGAATTACATCAAAATCAACCATTTCTAGGATAATCAAATCTACATAGGTATTGCTCCCTACAAAAGTCACAAGGCAAGACCTATACACCTTCTCAACTATCACAGACTCACCCACAGGAGTAGAGACACTGGATAGGCATGTCAAGCAAATCACATATAAATCAAGACCAGTAGCAAATGAGGAAGATACATATGAAAATGTGGATCCAGGATCAAATAATACAGAAGCCATGCAATCACAGACCAAAAGAGTACCTGTGATAACAGCATCAGATGTCTCTGCTTCAGACCTCCCGGGGAAAGCATAACAATGGGCCCTATCACCTGTCTGTCCATTGCCCCTACCAAGTTGCGCTGCAGTAGTTCCAACTTGCCCGCCACCCCGACTGATTTGGTGACCACCATTACCTTGGCCACCACGTCCTCCAGAATGGCAGCCTCTACCATGACCACCTCTACCTCTAACTATTGGGGGTCTGTAACTCTATTTTGGACAATATTTCCTAATATGTCCAGTCTCTCCACATCCATAACAATTTCTGTAGTCAAGTATAGGTCTCTGTGAGAATGATTAAGTCTGGGGATAACCTCCAAACTCAGAAAAAGGCTGACTGGTCTGCGATGGACCCCCAGCTAAAGCCTGCAGTGAAGACTGAATAGGACAGGCTGGGTAACCTATTGAACTCTGCCCTTTGGAGTAAGAACCACTAAACTCACCTCCCTTACGAAACTTTTTAAATGTCGATGATGTGGTGAAGTCGTCTGGCTTCACCCCCTCTACCTCTATCACAAAATCAACCACTTCCTGAAAGGATTTTGCTGCAGCAGCTACCTGTAAGGCTGGAATCTGCAAATCTGACCTCAATCCTTTCACAAAGCGGCGAATCCGCTCTTGTGGACTGAAGCAAAGCGGAGTGGCATACCTGGATAATGCACAAAATTTGTCCTCATAAGCAACAACGGACATCCTTCCTTGCTCTAGGCTCAGGAACTCATCTCTCCTTCTATCCCTCAAAGTCCGGGGTATATACATCTCCATAACTAAGCTAGAAAATGATGCCCAAGTCATGGGTGGTGCCTGTGCTGGTTGACACTCAACATACGACCGCCACCACATTTTGGTATCCCCTTGAAACTGATAGGTCAAAACTCAACACCGAATCGTTCTACTATGTCCATCTTATGTAGCAGCTCATGACAATCAACCAGAAAATCATAGGCATCTTCAGATTCAGCACCCTTGAAGACTGGAGGTTTCAACTTTAAGAACTTAATGAAAAGTTCATGTTGATCACCTGTCATTATAGACCCTGTAGTCAATCGAGGAAATGTGTCTACTTCCAATGATGCATCCATGCGGGGAACCACAGCAGCTGCATGTTGTACTCCCTTAACCTGAGGTGCTGGTGCAGAAAACACTGGAGGTGTCTGGCCCTAATCAGATAACCCGCTAAGATAAGTAAGAACCTGATTAAACATCTCTGGGGTAGGCTGGGGTGGTAATTCCTCATCTTGAACCTGCTCATTTTCCCCTTCCTCACCCTCTCTTACTACCTCATCAGTCGGTGGAGGAGTCACTCCTCTATTCCTCGCTGGACCAGGTGTTTGTCCTCTACCTCTAGTGGGAGTCCTCCTGCGACCCCTACCACGGCCTCTTGCCACTGCTCCTCCTCGAGTTACAGCCCCAGTGGTTGGCTCAGACGCACCCTGTCTCGCCGGTGTTGGTGTTGGCACAGTTGTTGCTCTAGTTCTAACCATTTGCGAAATAGAGTGAGGATGTCAGATACCAATTTGTATCACCTAGATACCAATTGTATCCAAGTAATAGCACGAAAGAAAGAAAGAATGGAGTTTTCCTAAAGTCCTATAGCCTCTCGAAGAAAAGTAAAGGCGTCCCCATACCGTTCCTCAAGACTCTACTAGACTTGTTCTTGTGTGATGAGACCAACGAACCTAACGCTCTGATACCAAGTTTGTCACGACCCAAAACGAGTCGTGAGTGGCACCCACACTTAGCCTACTAGGTGAACGAACCAACAAATCTAAACCCCAACATTTACCAATAGTTCAACTATAATTAACAATAATAATGCGGAAGACCCAAAACTTATTAATGTAACCAAGTAAATAAGCTTCTAAAGTTTAACACTTATTATCCCCAAAATCTGGAAGTCATCACATCAAGAACATCTATCCTCGAATTACCAAGTCTAAGAGTATTTAAGAAACCAAAATAAGTAAAAAGATGGTCCATGTCCGAAATTCAAAGACATCAAGACGTGAAGGAGAGAATCCAGCACTATCTAGGAATAATAGCTCACCCCGAACTCTGATGTGCTGAAGACTGGCTAAAGCTGAGGGCGAGTCGAAGTCGATGGTACACTTGCTGCACTCCACAAAATAACAAAGA
>NC_028641.1:14595183-14617890 GCF_001406875.1 Solanum pennellii | reverse complement strand
CGTGTCGGAACGTGACACTCCGATCCCATAATACCGTGTCGGAACGTGACACTCCGATCCAGTTATCTCATTATTTATTTCATCAAGCCTTCTTTATTCAAGGAGTCATTTTGATAGAGAGGGTTCAAGATTAGAAATTCAACACTCTCATAATTTTAGGCCAACCACAAACCACACAATCAAAACATACAACCACACAATCAAGTACATAGGAGACTTTACAATATCACTCAATACATATCAATCGCTATTTAGAGTTTATCTATCACATAGAAATAAACCATAATCTAACTCCACCGAAGAATTGAAGTCGAGCAACTACTTCTCCAATGCCTTTCCTTTCCTTATTGCCTCCGAACCTTTCCAATCTATCAAGTATATATATATACACAATTTTAAGTTAACGAGTCTATAAACACTCAGATTAGTCTATGTTTAGCCTAGACCAAAAACTCACCTAATTATATAATCAATTTTTCAAAATTCAAACCTAAGGATAGATCTTAATTCCTTCCATTTACATCACTTTAATGTAACTTATATAATATACTATACCTTAACATTAACCAAATTAAACTAACTAATGTTATCTAATTACGGTAAAATTCTTTCGTCTCAAATCACAATTTCCTATCCACTAACCTAAATACTTGACCATCAAGATGCCATAATTATCCCCCCAATTGTGTTACTGCCTTTACTCGAACAAACCCACAACAAATTATCAACTTCCGATCAGCACTTTACTCAACTTTGCACTATTCAATTTCTCTTTAATCTTTTTCCACTATTCATCATAAAGACCCGCTAACGATAATTAATCCACGATTATATATGTTAACTATTAACAAAGAAGATTACCTCTAAAAGAGCTCCAAGTTGATCTTTGGTGTGGCCGCACAACCTTCCCCTCACTTCGTTTTTACGCGTCTATATTTCTTCTTTTCTACAGATTAGTTATCACCCTAATTGTATAGTTTAAAATTATAAAAGTGACCCACTATTAATTTTAAAGTTATCTCCTTTAACCCCCCAACTAACTCAATTATTAAAACTAACCCACTAATTTCATAATTATAATTACGAATAGTCCAAAACACCCATTTAAAAATTTAGCGGAAGTCTGACCAAGTGTGGGGTTACGCAGCTTGTGACGGTCCGTCGTATCTATGACGGTCCGTCCTACAGGTTCGTCACGAAGTTCAGAGAAGTAATCCCAGTACCCAGATTCCAAGAGTTGAAGTGTTTTGGAACGAAGGCCCTCGACGGACCGTTGTGCCTATGACGGTTCGTCATACTTGCCGTCGAGGAAAATGAAGAGAGCAGCAGAAGGAATTGCACAAGTATGGGACGACGGTATCCATGACGGTCCGTCGTGACCTTGACGGTCCGTCGCGTGGTCCGTCGACCCAGTAAGTATTTATCAAAAATAATTCTACTGCTCAAATCGACTAAATGGGTTGTTACAACGAGAGAACCCAACACGAGCATGAATGGATATATCATCCTGGAACATGATATGCGGGAGGCTGACTAAAGCTGAGGGAAATAAGAAGTCATAGGTACACTCGTTGCATTTCATAAAAGGAAAAACAAAGAAGAAAACAGGTAGGGCTCAATACGAGGCAACATGTACTCAGTAAGTATCATCGGCAAACCCAAAATAGTAACTAATATATAAAGAATAATAGTATGAACTCAACTATAGCACTTAACATGTCATAAGAAACAAACAACATGAACAAGTGTCAATAACAATAAAGTAAGCACGTATTAAGTCAACGGTATCAAGATCACACATGAGGACTCGTGCCTCCAAACATAACCATTTTTGGACTTGAGTTCTTTGAGATTGAGTATCTTTTATTAATTCAATATATTTTTCCTTTAATATTATTGTGTCAGAACGTGACACTCCGATACAAGAATACCGTATCGGAATGTGACACTCCGATCCAAGAATACCGTGTAGCAATGTCACACTTCGATCCAAAAATACCGTGTCGGAACGTGACACTTCGATCCAAGAATATCGTGTTGGAATGTGACACTCCAATACAATAATATCATTAAGTTATCATTTAATATCAAAACTTTTTCATTCATTAATAATATTTCATCGAGCCTTCTTTATTCAAGGCATTACTTCGATAGAGATGGTTTAAGATTATACATTCCACGGTCTCGGGATTTCAGATCAATCACAAAACACACGATCAATTCACACAATCACACAATCAAGTACATATAAAACTTCACAATATCATTCAATGAATATCAGTTACTATTAAGAGTTAACTATAAAATAGCATAAACCATAACCTACCTCCACCGAAGAATTGAAATCAAGCAAACTACCTCTTCAGTGCTTTTGATTTCCTTAATGCCTCTGAAACTTTCCAATCTATCAAGTATAGATGCATAATTTGTAAGTTGATGAGTCTATAAAAATTCATATTATTCTATGTCTAACGTATATCCAAAAACCCACCTAATTCTATAATTAATTTTCTGCCGTTCAAATATAATGGTTAGTGTTAATTCCTCTAATTGACATAACTTAAATGATATAAAAATAATAGAATATGCCTAATATTTAATTACCTATCTCTATTTATTAAAACTTAAATCACAACCTGATGATTTTAAGAAATTAAGGACCAAACCGACATATTACATATGACCTATCATTACTGTATAAGGATGATGGTTGCAAGATTAATATATCCCCCCACATACATGGATTAAATATTTTCTAAGTATTCTATTTCCATTGACCAATCATATCTCATCATGGTTTAATATTTAATTTCGTCACATTTTTATCCAAAATTTCAACCAATCACTGAACCAATTGCATGCATATTATCACTACACCTTTCTGTTTCATAATTTCTTTAATCCCCTAACAACTATCCAAGCATTTAAATAATTACCACCCCTACTTTCATTCAAAAATACAATTTTCCGATCCATAAAATCAACTCATGTAACACCATATGCACGTATATGAATTTAACACTAATTTCCTTACCTCTTTAACAATTTACATTATTATCTTGGAGTTGGTCACTTGGAACTTTTCCAATGATTACAGGTTTCAGGTAAACTAAACAAATATGGTTTCTACCAAAGTCTTTAACCTAAGGCTTCAATGATCAATATCCACAAAATTACCATACATTCTAATAACAATTCATCTCCATGATACCATTGATGTAAAATTTAGCACTAGAATTAGAACAATTCGTAAACCCAAACCTGAGAAGCTCGTCTGCTCCTCTGCAAAGATTTTGCACGAACAAACCTCTTCTCCATTTGTTTTTTTACAGATTATTTCCTTACCCTAATTATAATATATCAAATTATAAAAGTGATAAAAGTTACCCACTACTAATTTTTAATGTTATCTTCTTTAACCACTAACTACATAAATTATTAAAACCACCCAATTATTTCTATAATTGTAGTTATGAATGGTCCAAAATACCTATTTAAATTATATCGAATAGTAATTTATGAAATTAAAAGCTCTAATATTTAAAATGATTAAATGGGTCGTTAAAGTATATACCAATTTACCCATCGTTCGCCCTCGAACGGTCAAAAGAAGGTGTGGTAAGAAAGGGTAGTTCTTTCTATTACTCCAATATAGTACCCAAGGTCTCGTGTCAAAAGTATTAAACCAACCAATTGGAGATCTACACCTCCTCCCCTACAATGCCTCAAATGGGCCTATCTCAATAATCTAATGATAATGTTGTTGTATATAAACTCAACTAACAATAAAATGTATTCTTAATAGCCATCAGTGCTAATGGTGCACACATATGCAACATGTTCTCAAGAACCTTGACACAACCATTAAGTGAAATCTTTTTATTACATAAGCACCATAGAATGTTGAATCAATACTGATTCCGACCAGAAGTAAACCTAAATCAACCACCACACACTCATAATACGCAAAACCATTCTCATTTAGTTTTCCTTCTCACACATAAAATTTCCACGACCTTAAGCTATAAAAATTTTAACTTTAGACATCAAGTACGCATCAAGTGAGAACCAATCGAGCGACACACCCAAGCATGTATAACCTCTCACAACATTGTCAAAATGCTAGATTAGTAGCTATTATAAGCAAACCTGAAGAATGACACACTACAATGGTCCTCACACTCCGTTACACATGGCCACAACATAAAGCCGATGATGAGATAAATCTTAAGTCTGTCAAAAAATTATCAATTTTCATGGTAGCTTTCCTGTAAATTCTCATAACCAAAGTGGTACATTTAGAACCACTCAAATACTTCAGCTACACCAACACGACACTTAATATGTCATGTCAAAAATAACCAAGGTGGAATAACTCTACATACTCTTACACATAGTGCCCATATCATACATTTTCATTCAACTGACTCTATCTTATTAATTTTCTAGATATCCACAATCACCAATTAAGTCCTATCGACGTCCACATCCATTGAAGCAACACTCTTAGCATTAACGAACATCATCACTACAACATCCATCTACCTTACTTGCAACCACCATTAGTATCAAAGTATTCTTATCAATTGCTTGTTCAAACTCTGGTTACATCTCTTTTTATTTAAGCATTTCATGAAAAATACGAGTTCCCAAGCAAGGCTAATAACACTAATTTTAAATTTGATAGAATCTTTTCACCGAGATAAAACTATTTAATCACACTCAAAGTAAACTTCACACCACTTTCATATATCATGATTTAGTTGGCATTCTAAACTATGACTTACCTCATGCCAACACTTAAGGAAATTCTTAGTCACTCAAATTATTTTGTATGCTATAAGCTCTTAACCTTTATTCACCATTGTATGTCTCTGTAACATATCTTAACATTCTATGTAGTCCCATCAATATAGTATCATTAACCCAATATATTCTTAATAACCATGTAGAATTATATCTCACCTTTTACATCATTCTTAAGTCATCGATCTTAATTTGAGCAATCTAACCCCATGTAAAATACTAACTTTTCATACCTCACTATTTGTCACCCAAATCAAAGCTCAATCTTTATAAAATTCAATGATTAACTCCTATTATGTCTGTACCGAACTAGTTCACATCTCACAGACATATCTAAACTCATAGGCAAAATCAATACAACTTTCAACTACACCCCAAGGATTTATACGAGAGTTCTCATGGTGCAAAATTTTAAATATCTCAATCTTTCAATATATCAGACTCTTGTTAATTTCTCTAGCTTACTTACCGAGCTTATCCTTGTATCAACAACCCATGAAATTTTAACTTATTTTCTAACCCAACACTTTTAACTGAAAACCTTCCTTAGGTCTATTAACATTGCTACTCAAACATGCATAAGTCCGTCCATATGTTTAATATCTGATGTAAACAATATATTATTATTTTTATTTTACCTCACCAATTCATACCTTTATAAAACATAACACCACAAAAATAGATTGGAAAGGAAATATTTGAATTGAAAATCAAACAATGTAACTCAATCTCTTTGTCTATCAACATGACTGATACCTTGACGATTTTTATGAAACTACATATCTTAACTTATCGTTGATCGCCTCTTCATCGATCTTGTCATATCCATCGCTAAAAGTTTGACGCGGTTATTAATTAATAAACTCAAAATTACAAGACAACTTATCATCACACTCGAGTTGAGCGTATGTACACTCCTTTCTTAAGTTTTATTCGATATCTTTTAACCAATTTGATAAACATGTGACACTAAAACCATGACCATATTAAATATATGAAACCACATGTCTCAGAACCCAATTCTAGACTTCCAAAAGATATCTCTTTTTGTCCCTTGCAATTAGAGAAAATATTTTTGTTCTCACCTCTTTCTAAAGATTGCATTATATCCCATAATTTTTTTTTAATTATCACTATAACTCTTTTAGTTTCAATTCAACTGGTGTAAAAATATCTCCTAAAACATTCCATACAACCACAACATTAGATGCTCGCAAATCTTTAGTACCGTACAAAACTCCTTTAACCAACAATCATTATTATATAATTTCATCTCAATAAAAATCCATCACCAATCTCTTATCATCATTACGAACTCTAATCACCTCCATTGTCTTAAATTAAGATTCCTAAATATTATATTAAAACACCTTATAATACAGACTATAAATACAACGCCTCTACAATTCTTATGCAAGCACCAACCAAATGTAGTTGTTGTTCGAAAAAAAAAATGATCTTGCGTACATCTGAATCCAATTTCCACCGTTCAAATCAACCACCAATACGTCAGGGACACGTAGTTTAATTTTATCCCGATCTAACTGTTAGTTAATTAAGAAAAACGATCTGAAGGTTACTAGTAGGAGAAAAGGTATGTAGCAAAATAATTTTTTTCCTCTTCTCTGTTGTTGAAAGATCTCTCAAAACCTCACTTATTTCCTCATGTCTTTCGAGGAGAATACTAATGAGTAATTCAATTTTTCTCTTAAGACCATCCTCTATTTATACAATTGTGTTTTTCCTTACAAAGTCAAAATCAACTAGAAATAGAATTACAATTCTAATACTTTTCCTAATAGAATTGGAAACCAAATAAAGAGAATAATTTCAATCCTTTTTCAAGTAGAATTAGGCTTAGTTTCCAACTCTTAAGCAAATACTAAATTCGATATTAGAACCGGTAAAACACTTTCAAGACATTGTTGCCACTAAAACTGATTTTAAATGATATTTTTGATAATAGTACAACAAGCATAAACTAAATAGGTCATATATCACTTTCTCTTTTTACCATCATGCTAAGCTAGACATTTTCATCATTAAGAAGTGAACCTTTTCCTCGACATGACACCTTACACTCAGTATGCCAATCAAGTTTAAGGGACTAGCTCAATTTTATAAGTATTTTCTTACTAAAATTTTCAATCTAGTTCACCCAAATATACTCAATAGGACTTTCTTTACCTATAAGTTTATCATCCTAGTATCAATTTACCTTTTAAATCTAAAGGTTAAATCGTCAGTCCTTATTCAGAATCCTCAAGATACTTTTCATTACGTAAGTATTTTAGTATTGTACCAAAAATTCACCGTTAAAATATTTCTTAAATATAATGAAATTCAAGTGCTTGTAGTAATAAAATAGTTGATTTCTCAAATGTGAATGAAACACTGAATCTCATTATCTGAACATGTCCTACAACTAATAACTTCTTTAGGAGTTAGTATTCTTACTTGACAATTGACGTACACTTTCCACATAACCCTAGTACTGCCACACCGATACCTCACTAGAACACATCATACCTATCGATAAGATTGTACCCAAATAGCCCACATATTTTTACCCGTTGAATAATTTCAAAACATTATAAAATTTGTTCTCTCTCTAGACCAAATAATTTGCTTTACTTCTTAGATCAATTCAATAACAAAAATAACACACTTTCTAACTCTAACCAAGTAAGCATCCATGGCCCTCTCTAATATACCCTCACTATATGAAGTCATAGTAGTGCTTTACTAATCGACACTCAGCATGACACTACCACCACATTTTGCAATCGAGAAAATATACTTATTTCTAAGACATACTCTTCTTCTCTTGTTAAAATTTAGATTCCTACTACTCTAGTACTAACCATATTTGAAATAGAGTGAATAAGTTCAGATACCAATTTGTATAACCTAGATACCAATTGGATTCAAGTAGTAGAACGAAAGAAAGAAAGAAATGAGATTCCCTAAAGTCCTATAGCTTCTCGAAGAAAAGTAAAGGTGTCCCTGTAACGTTCTGAAAGACTCTACTAGACTTGTCCTTGTGTGATGAGATCACCGAATCTAACGCTCTGATACCAAGTTTGTCACGACCCAAAACGAGTCGTGAGTGGCACCCACACTTAAGCTCTAAAATAGGTGAACCAACCAATTTAACCTAACTTACAAAATACAAGCATAACGCGGAAACTCAAATAGTACTAAATATCATTTCCTAAAACCTGAAAGTCATCACATCAAGGACATCTAATCTCCAATACTAAGTCTAAGAATATCAAATACACAAAAATAAAAGAATAAAATGGTATGTGTCCAAAAGTATAGGACATCATGTCATGACCGAGAGAATCCAACACAATCTTGAATGGATAGATCATCCTGGAACTTGATATGCGCGAGGCAGAGTATAGCTAAGGGAAATCAGAAGTCATAGAGTACACTCACTCCATTTCATACAAGGAAAAACAAACAAGAAAACAGGTAGATGCTCAGTACGAGGCAACATGTACTGAGTAAGTATCATCGGTCAACTCAAAATCGTAACTAATATACAAAGAATAGTATGAACTCAACTATAGCACTTAACATGTGATAAGAAACAAACAACATGAATAAGTGTCAATAACAATAAAGTAAGCACATATTAAGTCAATTGTATCAAGATCACACATGAGGACTCATGCCTCCAAACTAAACCAATTTGGGACTTGAGTTCTTTGAGATTGAGTATCTTCCATTAATTCAACATATTTTTCCTTTAATATTATCGTGTCGGAACGTGACACTCCGATCCAAGAATACCGT
Source organism: Solanum pennellii (assembly GCF_001406875.1). Taxonomy (NCBI): domain Eukaryota; kingdom Viridiplantae; phylum Streptophyta; class Magnoliopsida; order Solanales; family Solanaceae; genus Solanum; species Solanum pennellii. The sequence goes on along the minus strand of NC_028641.1, from coordinate 14,609,280 downwards.
GTAGGAACGTGAAACTCCGATTTAAGAATACCATGTTGGAACGTGACACTCCGATCCAAAAATACCGTGTCGGAACGTGACACTCCGATCCAAGAATACTGTGTCGGAACGTGACACTCCAATCCAATTATATCATTAATTTATCATTTAATATCACAAGTTTTTCATTCGTTAATAATATTTCATCGAGCCTACATTATTCAAGCATTACTTTGATAGAGATGGTTTAAGATTATACATTCCACGGTCTCACGATTTCACAACCAATCACAAAACACACGACCAAGCCACACAATCATACAATCAAGTACATAGAAAACTTCACGATATCATTCAATGCATATTAGTCACTATTAAGAGTTTACTATCAAATAGCATAAACCATAACATACCTCCACCGAAGAATTGAATTCCAGTAAACTACCTCTTCAGTGCTTTTGATTTACTTAATGCCTCTGAACCTTTCTAATCTATCAAGTATAGATGCATAATTTCTAAGTTGATGAGTCTATAAACATTTATATTATTCAATGTCTAACGTATATCCAAAAAGCCACCCAATTCTATAATTAATTTTCTGCCGTTCAAATATAATGGCAAGTTTTAATTCCCCCAATTGACATAACTTCAATGATATCAAAATAATAGAATATGACTAATATTTAATTACATATCTCAATTTATTATAACTTAAATCACAACCTCACAATTTTAAGAAATTAAGGTCCAAACCCACATATTACAATTGACGTATTATTAATGTACAAGGATGATGGTTGCAAGTTTAATTTGAGTGGAAACCACACTTAAACTCTTAAATGGGCGGACCAACCAATTTAACCTAACTTACAAAATACAAGCATAACGCGGAAACTCAAATGTTACTAAATATTATTTCCCAAAACCTAAAAGTCATCACATCAAGGACATCTAATATTCAATACTAAGTCTAAGAATATCAAATACACCAAAATAAAATAATAAAATGGTATGTGTCCGAAAGTATAAGACATCATGTCATGACCGAGAAAACCCAACACGAGCTTGAATAGATAGCTCATCCTGGAACTTGATATGCGAGAGGCTGACTAAAGCTGAGGGAAATCAGAAGTCATAGATACATTTGCTGTATTTCATAAAATGAAAAACAAAGAAGAAAACACGTAGATCTTAGTACGAGGCAACATGTACTGAGTAAGTATGATCGGTCAACCCAAAATAGTAACTAATATACAATGAATAATAGTATGAACCAACTATAGCACTTAACATGTGATAAGCAACAAACAACATGAACAAGTGTCAATAACAATAAAGTAAGCACCTATTAAGTCAACGGTATCAAGATCACACATGAGGACTCATGCCTCTAATCTAAGCCATTTTGGGACTTGAGTTCTTTGAGATTGAGTACCTTCCATTAATTCAATATATTTTTCCTTTAATATTATCGTGTCGGAACGTGACACTCCGATCAAAGAATACAGTGTCAGAATGTGAGACTCTGATCCAAGAATACCGTGTCGGAACATGATACTCCGATCCAAATATATCGTGTCGGAACGTGACACTCCAATCCCATAAAATCATTAATTTATCATATAATATCACCACTTTTACATTTGTTAATAATATTTCATCGAGCCTTCTTTATTCAAGGCATTATTTCGATAGAGATGGTTTAAGATTATACATTCCACGGTCTCAAGATTTAAGACAAATCACAAAACACACGACCAAGCCACACAATGATACAATCAAGTACATATAAAACTTTACAATATCTTTTAATGCATATCAGTCACTATTAAGAGTTTACTATGAAATAGCATAAACCATAACCTACCTCTACCTAAGATCAAAATCAAGCAAACTACCTCTTCAATGCTTTTGATTTCCTTAATGACTCTGAACCTTTCCAATCTATCAAGTATAGATGCATAATTTCTAAGTTGACAGGTCTATAAACATTCAGATTATTCTATGTCTAACGTATATCCAAAAAGATACCTAATTCTATAATTAATTTTCTACCATTCAAATATAATGGTAAGTTTTAATTCCTCCAATTCACAGAACTTCAATGATATCAAAATAATAGAATATGCCTAATATTTAATTACGTATCTCAATTTATTAAAACTTAAATTACATCCTGATAATTTTAAGAAATTAAGGACCAAACCCACGCAATACAATTGACCTATCATTATTGTATAAGGATGATGGTTTCAAGTTTAATTTGAGTGGCACCCACACTTATCCTCATAAATGGGTGGACCAACCAATTTAACGTAACTTACAAAATACAAGCATAACGCGGAAACTCAAATGTTACTGAATATCATTTCCCAAAAACTGAAAGACATCATATTAAGGACATCTAATCTCCATTACTAAATCTAAGAATATCAAATACACCAAAATAAAAGAATAAAATGGTATGTTTCCAAAAGTATAGGACATCATGTCATGACCGAGAGAACCCAACACGAGCTTGAATGGATAGCTCATCAAGGAACTTGATATGCGGGAGGCAGACTAGAGCTGAGGGAAATCAGAAGTCATAGGTACACTCGCTGCATTTCATAAAAAAAAAGAAGAAGAAAACAGGTAGGGCTCAGTACGAGGCAACATGTATTGAGTAAGTATCATCGGTCAATCAAAATTAGTAACAAATATACAAAGAATAATAGTATGAACTCAAGTATAGCACTTAACATGTGATAAGCAACAAACAACATGAACAAGTGTAAATAACAATAAAGCAAGCACGTATTAAGTCAACGGTATCAAGATCACACATGAGGACTCATGCCTCCAAACTAAACCATTTTGGGACTTGAGTTCTTTGATATTGAGTATATTCCGTTAATTCAACATATTTTCCTTTAATATTATCGTGTTGGAATGTGACACTACGATCCAAGAATATAATGTCGGAACGTGACACTCTGATCCAAGAATACCGTGTTAGAACGTGACACTTTGATCCAAAAATACTGGGTCGGAATGTGACACTCCGATCCAATAATGTCGTGTCGGAACGTGACACTCAGATACAATAATATCATTAATTTATCATGTAATATCACCACTTTCTCATTCGTTAATAATATTTCATCAAGCCTTCTTTATTCAAGGCATTACTTCTACAGAGATGGTTTAAGATTATTCATTCCACGGTCTCGGAATTTCAGAGCAATCACAAAACACATGACCAAGCCACACAATCACACAATCCAGTACATAGAGAACTTCACAATATCATTGAATGCATATTAGTCACTATTAAGAGTTTACTATCAAATAGCATAAACCATAACCTACTTCCACCGAAGAATTGAAATCAAGCAAACTACCTCTTCAGTGCTTTTGAGTTCCTTAATGCGTCTGAACCTTTCCAATCTATCGAGTATAGATGCATAATTTGTAAGTTCAAGGGTCTATAAACATAAATATTATTCTATGTCTAACGTATATCCACAAAGCAACCTAATTCTGTAATTAATTTTCTGCCATTCAAATATAATGGTAAGTTTTAATTCCTTTAATTGACATAACTTCAATGATATCAAAATAATAGAATATGCCTAATACTTAATTACCTATCTCAATTTATTAAACTTAAATCACAGCCTGATAATTTAAAGAAATTAAGGACTAAACCCTCATATTACAATTGACCTATCATTACTGTATATGGATGATGGTTGCAAGTTTAATTCGAGTGGCACCCACACTTAACCTCTTAAATGGGCGGACCAACCAAATTAACCTAACTTACAAAATACAAGCATAACGTGTAAACTCAAATGTTACTAAATATCATTTCCCAAAACCTGAAAGTCATCACATCAAGGACATCTAATCTCCAATACTAAGTCTAAGAATATCAAATACACCAAAATAAAACAATAAAATTGTATGTGTCTGAAAGTATAGGATATCATGTCATGACCGAGAGAACCCAACACGAGCTAGATTGGATAGCTCATCCTGGAACTTGATATGCGGAAGGGTTGACTAGAGCTGAGGGAAATCCGAAGTCATAGGTACACTAGCTGCATTTCATAAAACCAAAAAAAAATAAACAGGTAGGGCTCAGTACGAGGCCACATGTACTGAGTAAGTATCATCGGTCAACCAAAAATAGTAACAAATATACAAAGAATAATAGTATGAACTCAAATATAGCACTAAACATATCATAAGCAACAAGCAACATGAAAAAGTGTCAATAACAATAAAGTAAGCACGTATTAAGTCAACCGTATAAAGATCACACATGAGGACTCATGCCTTCAATCTAAACCATCTTGGGACTTGAGTTCTTTGAGATTAAATATCTTCCATTAATTCAACATATTTTTCCTTTAATATTATCGTGTCGGAACGTGACACTCCTATCTAAAAATACCATGTCGGAACGTGACACTCTGATCCAAGAATATCGTGTTGGAACGTGACACTCCGATCCTATAGTATCATTAACTTATCAATTAATATCACCACTTTTTCATTTGTTTATAATATTTCATCAAGCCTTCTTTATTCAAGGCATTACTTCTTTAGAGATGGTTTAACATTATACATTCCGCGATCTCGAGATTTCAGAGAAATCACAAAACACCCGACCAAGCCACACAATAACACAATCAAGTACATAGAAAATATCATAATATCATTCAATGCATATAAGTTACTATTAAGAGTTTACTACCAAATAGCATAAACCTTAACCTACCTCCACCGAAGAATCAAGATCAACCAAACTACCTCTTCAGTGCTTTTGATTTCCTTAGTGACTCTTAACCATTCCAATCTATCAGGTATAGATGCATAATTTCTAAGTTGAGGAGTCTATAAACATTCATATTATTCTATGTCTAACGTATATCCAAAAAGCCACCTAATTACATAATTAATTTTCTGCCGTTCAAATATAATGGTAAGTTTTAATTCCCCAATTTACATAACTTCAATGATATCAAAATAATAGAATAGCCTAATATTTCGTTACGTATCTCAATTTTTTAAAACATAAATCACAGCCTGATAATTTTAAGAAATTAAGGCAAAACCCACATATTACAATTGACCTATCATTACTGTATAAGGATGATGGTTGCAAGTTTAATTTATCCCCCCACATACATGGATTAAATATTTTCTAACTACTCTATTGTCATTGACCAATCATATCTCATCATTGTTTAATATTAAACTTCGTCACATTTTTATCCAAAATTTCAACCAATCACTGAACCAATTGCATGCATATTTTTACTACACCTTTCTGTTTCATAATTTGTTTAATCCCTAACAACTATCCACGCAATTAAATAATTACCACCCCTATTTTCATTAAAAATACAATTTTACGATCCATAAAATCAACTCATGTAACACCATATGCACATATATGAATTTAACACTAATTTCCTTACCTCTTTAACAATTTACATTATTATCTTCGAGTTGGTCACTTGAAATTTTTCCAATGATTACAGGTTCCATGTAAACTAACAAATAAGGTTTCTACCAAAGTCTTGCACCTAAGGCGTCAATGATCAATATCCACAAAATTACCATACATTATGATAACAATTCATCTCCATGTTACTATTGATGGTGAATATAGCAATAGTATTAAAATAATTCATAGACCCAAACCTGAGAAGCTCGTCTGCTCCTCTGCATAGCTTTTGCACAAATAAGCCCTCTTCTCCATTTGATTTTTAAAGATTATTTCCTTATCCTAATTATAATATAACCAATTATAAAAGTCATAAAAGTGACCCACTACTAATTTTTAATGTTATCTTCTTTAACCACCAACTACATAAATTATAAAAACCACCCAATTATTTCTATAATTGTAGTTATGAATGGTCCAAAATGCCTATGTAAATTATATTGAAGAGTACTTTATGAAATAAAATGCTCTAATATTTAAAATGACTAAATGGGTCGTTCAATTTATTCTTTCTTATTCTGATTAATATATGTTTTGTTTAACCGTTTTAATTTTGTATACATATGACGAAATGTATATATTATCATTTTGAAGTTTATTGAGTTGATATTACAATTTTTTCCGTACATGAGTTTGACCTATATAAATTTTCCATCGTAATAGAGGTCAGATGTGCAAGACAATCTTCCAAAACTAGTTATGTTAATAAGTAAAAAACAAGATGATGAACATAATGTAATGTAATTGAAGAAAATTAAACCTAGAAATAACTAAAAATTAAAAATAATTTTTGATACTGAAACTTAAATGATTGACACTAAAAGTTATTTCGAAAAACAAAATTCACAAAGTAAGTTTAAATTGTCACTTTTGAACATCAAATATAATGCGGCAAAACTATAATGAATACTCAATTGATTTATTGTTTCTTCTTCTTTTTTAAATTTTATAGATATGCATAAGTAAAAAAAAAAATCAGATGGAACTTAAATATGAATACTAGATTATTATAGTTTCACTTAATTACCATTATTAAAAAGTTTCATCAGAGTAAAATATCTAATTTTAGATAATAAAGATTTAGTAGGACAATTTACAACTTACTATTTTTGTTTTGAATACATTCCTTAAATAATCCTTCTCCACCATGCGTAAGCATATCATTTTGATTAGTTTTTTTGTGCAATCAATTTATATTTGTTTGCCTAAAAATGATTTAGTTTTTTAAAAATATAAGTTGAGGCCTTTTTGATGATTATCGTTCCGAAAAATCTAAATTTAAGAAATATTAAAATTTTAATATACTGGAAAGCAATATTAAATTTCTATTAAATAAGCATTTTTCAAACAAATAAAGAAAATTATAATGTGTTCTATAATCGCTGCAATAACTATAATCTTACACAAATCACAATTTAAAATTTAATGAATATTTAAATTTCTCTTTGGTATAACAGGTAACTTTATAGTTTTATGCACGTTGAAATATAACTGAAATTGATATTTCAAAATTCTCAGTCATTTAAAATGTTTGATTGATTTAATCTTTAATTTTGTACATATATAAAGAATTAAAATATATATTTTTCATGTATGAATTAAATGAGTAAGAAAATACATTTTCATTACTCTATGACCATATTTGGTAAATTCTACTTGCCCAAAATTAAGCCAAACTAAAATTATTCTCCAATAAAAATGTTTGACTCATAAAGGTTGGTCAAGATAAGACATGATTCACCCTAATTAGTTTCAACCTTGACGAGTATCATATCGGAACAAAAAAAAAATTAAGAAATGTTTAATTTCTAATATATTGGTAAACAATATTAATTTTCTATTAAATATGAATTTAATAAAAATTGAGAAAATTATAATGTGTTCTAGAATCCCTGCAATAAGTATAATCTTACACAAATCACAATTTGAAAATTTATAAATAATTATTCTTTTTGATATAAAAATGAAATTTATAGTTTTTATGCACGTTGAAATATTATTTTAATTGTTATTTCAAAATTCTCATTCATTTAAAATGTTTGATTGTTTTAATCTTTAATTCTGTACATATATAAAAATTAAAAAATTAACTTAAATGAGTAAGTAAATACATTTCGATTACTCTACGACCATATTTGTGGATTCTACTTGTCCAAAATTTAAGCCACATTAAATTATTCTCCTGTAAAAAAGTTTATAGTATAAAGATTGGTCAATATAAGACCATATCCATAAACTACATATATTTTAATATGACAACATCTAACTTGGTAGGTAAATTACCCTTGTTTAGTTTTAACAAAAAATAATTACCAGAAACAACTAGGAGTTCTCCAAGTCAAATAGTCACATATTTATAGAATCTAATTTTTTCCTATAAAATGGAGTCTATCCTAGGCAAGGAACGAAACAACAAAGTCTTTCGACACACTCAAAACAAACACAAATTTTCTTCTCTTCCTCCTCTTTACCAATGCCAAGAAAAAAAGGGAAAGATCATGTATATTGAAAATAATACTAAAAGGAAAGTCATAAATAAGAAAATACAAAATGTAGCATTTAAAAAGGCTTGAGAAATTAGTGTGTTGTGTGATTGTAAAGTAGCTAACGTCAGATATAGTGAGTACCAAACAGAACCTGTGGTATATCCAAACAATCAAGCTGCACTAGAAACTTTTAATAAGTTTAAGGCTCTTCCACAATCTGATCGGTCAAAAAACATTATGACGACAAAAGAGTTTATCAACAAAATTATAGAAAAGAAGAAGGAATAATTATACAAGCTACAGAAAGAAAACGACATCAAAGATAATACAAATGTGATGCATGAGGTGATAAGTGAAAAAAAGATTTCCAATTAAATAAAAACTAATTATCTTAATGATCTAATGTATTCCATGAAACAAATTTAAAAATATTCCGCAAACTAAAAATTAAAGTTGATGAAGAGGGTTCTACTTCTTATGTCTCTCAACCAATTTCTAGTAATGCTGCAGGATTGATAGTTCCTTTGGTTTCTCCATCAATAGTTTATAGTGGAACCAACTGCGAAGGTCCAACATCTCCTCTAATGGTCCGTGAAGTGGCTCAACTAATAGAGGACATGGTAGCTGCAGTAATAATTTCTTCATCTCCTTCTACTGAAATGCTCCAAGAATTATTCTACATAGTGACTTCTTTGAAAACTCCTTCTCTAATAGTTTCATATGTGGACCCCTCGCGGATTCCTCCTTATTCATCTGCACAATTATTTCCATCATTGGTTCCGAAGATCCACTCTTCTACACATAAAATAGATCTTAGAAGGTCCCCTATAATGGCTCTTCCAATACCTTCAACAAAAACTTTTTCAACGAATTCACTAATCATGGATCTCCAACCGATTCTTCGGTAATATCCCAAATGGAATAGTCAATGAACAACTCTGCAAGGGATGCACCAATGCCAATGAATAACTATCAGAACAATTCTGCTGGATTTCCATAAAGGTCAGCATCGTTAGAATCAATCGAATGGGATGATGATAGTATTATGTCTTTTTTGGATGATTCATATCTCAACGACATTAATGTTCAAGATCCAAATTTTAAAAAAAAACTTCTAAGCATCTTGGACCATATATCTGTCTGTTTTAATTAATAGAGATTTGTATGTCTATTAGTATTTTAAATGCACAAGTTGTCTCATAGGATTCTTCATATATCTTTACTTTTTGTCCTCATTATAAGTGTTTTTCTTTTATGTTTCATCCCTTTTTAGTTTGTTATTTCATTCACTTATAATATGTATGCAACTAATTTTTATTTAAATATTTGCTTGAGATTATTATATTTGTATGCCTTTATTACTTTTATTATTGATTTTGTGGTTATTAAAAATATTTCCATTGTTAGTATGATTTCTAAAATGATATCGTACACGGTGAAAAATATATGCCAATTATAATTTTTCTTAACAGGTGTGTCATTTCAAAAGTGGAAAAGTAATTAGGGACAGATGGAGTATTTCATATCCATTTATTGAAAAAAAAAAGGTTATTACAAAATTAATAACTTTTATAGATTTATTAAGAAATATGATATTTGTATTTAAGTTTATTGTCTAAAATTATTTGTTCACTCCCAAATTATAAATTTGTCTTAATATATTTGTAACCTGCTTTCGTTTTTTTATCCTCCTTTGAAATTGAGGATTTTATTCAATAAAAAGGGTTTGTTGGATAAAGTCGATACATGATTTGTATCTTTTATAGGCTTTTGCCGTTATGAAAAGGATAAATATATAGAAAAAATCAAAAATAGGATGGAAAATAATAATAATAATATATTCTTTAGTGAATTTTGAAGTTTGATAATTAATAACAATTCAAATTTGAAACAAAATTGAATTTATATAACTTCGAATATTACAAAGGCATGTCATTCAAGGCTGCAGACAACTTGAATACATTATTAATGCAGTGCGTGTATCACACGAACATCTCAGGGTATCAAATCTTTATGGTTTAAAACGATTAGTCACTCTATTCTTATTTCTGATTTGATATTCAGTACTTGTATGGATGTATTAATCTTAATTTGTACCACATAAGGACCTATTCAAGGGTGGTGTTCCCTCTCAGGAATGAGTCCTTCTATGTATACCTCCTCGTAACTTTGAAAAGAACAAATTGTTTGACATTAACTTTCTATGATTTTAATTGAAGAATATGAACGGTCAGAATTTTATTGCATTTCTTATGCATAAAATGACTTCTTTTCTACAATTCTCATCAGTTGCACATCTACCATACATGTGTAATGGATAAAGAAAATCAAGAAATTTTAGACTGGAGATTTTGTTGATTCTCTTTCATTTTGAACAAGAAAATGTATATATACTAATAAGTAGTAATTAATATACTAGAGTAGATTTAGTCCATAAAAAATGTTGCTTATACTTATGGATAACAAGGGAAAAAGGCATGTTCATTTAACTTTCTAGTGAATATATTGATCCATTATCATCAAATATACTATTTAATTAGGGTTTATAAGGATTATTTCTTATCAAAATAAGTACTAATAGAGGAAACACCAATAACATACCTGTGAAATTTGAGTTTCTTTGTATCAAAATGTTAAGGTAATAATTCTAGTCTCTTTCATTAACTTTTTATTTGATTATTAAAAAAAGTAAGATAGAAACGTGTAAAATGTATGCTGAATTACAAAAATATAGCAATAAATTTCATAGAATAAAATCTTGATTTTACGTGTCGAATAACAATCTATTTTAGCTCAAATTTGACATGTGAATTTATTTTATTATGAGTGAAAATAATCAAGAAAAAAGTTTTAGGTTTGAATTAGGAGGCTTAGGGTAATTTTTTAACCCGTTTTTTAAGTCAAAACTTAATATAGCAGTATATGTATTATTAGATTTTTATTCTAATAAGAATTATACATATGAATAAATTTTAACCAATCACAAGAGTTACAAAAAAATTTGTAATTTGACATTTGAGCTTTAATTAGAGGCAAGTAGAAATTTATTACTTCTTTGATGTGTTAGTGTTAATGTCCTAAATAAGTACAAGGAAAACAGGTAATAAGGGAGTCCCATTTAAATGTGATAATGATCATTTATATGAGTATCAATGTCATGTAATGGGAAAATTAATATGAGATTGATTAGTGGTTAATAACATACAATAAGTTGTGATATGATTGAATTGTTGAAACTTGTGAATTATGTAAATTTGATTGTTATTGACATACTTTAGTTATAAGGTTGATTCATGAACCCATATTATATAATTTTTTTCATACCTATTAGCACAACTCTTATTGTTTACATGATAGCTATCGGTTGATATTTTCAATAGAGTTATTTCTGACACTCCTATTCTTATTACATCGACGGAAAATGTAGGTGATATTTTGCGGATAAAAAATAGATCGGGTTTAGTATTATTAAGCCGGTGGTAAATGATTCTTATAGGTAATTGGACCTCATGAGTCCCCCTAGATCCTAAATATCCAATAGATAAAAGTGGGTGTATACTGGCTTTCAACTAGTGCATTGCATTACATTTCTTATACATATTGATTTGGTATCTAGTGGTTGAGATTATTTTTATATGAATTTGACTAAATACATTTGAGACATCTTATTATATCATCAATGGTGTAACTAACAGTTTTGAAAAACCATATTCTTAATTGTTAATCTGAGGTAAATTGTTTTATAATGTAATTATTTGGAAAATGAATTTTTAAGATATACTGTAACAACCCATTTAGTCGGTTTGAGCAGTAGAATTATTTTTGATAAATACTTACTGGGTCGACGGACCACGCGACGGATCGTCATGGTCACGACGGATCGTGATGGACTCCGTCATCCCATACTTGTGCAATTTCTTCTGCTGCTCTCTTCATTACCCTCGACGGCAAGTATGACGAACCGTCATAGGCACAACGGTCCGTCGAGGGTCTTCGTTCCAAAACACTTCAACTCTTGGAATCTGGATACTGGGATTACTTCTTTGAACTTCATGACGAACCTGCAGGACGGACCGTCATAGATACGACGGACTGTCACAAGCTGCGTAACCCCACACTTGGTCAGACTTCCATTAAATTTTAAATGGGTGTTTTGGACTATTCATAATTATAATTATGAAATTAGTGGGGTAATTTTAATAATTTATTTAGTTGGTGGTTAAAGAAGATAATAGTGAAATAAATAGTGGGTTACTTTTATCTTCTTTTTTTTTTATAATTGATTATATGATAATTAGGGTAAAAAGAATCTGTAGAAGAAAATAAAAAGAGCAGAAGAGGAGAACGAAAGAGAGCAGCGTGAACGAAAGAAGAAAGCAAGCGACTTAGACGTCAGGTAAATCATTCGCTAAAATTTTATACTAGGAATATGTGTATGAAATTGGAAAGAAAGTGAGGAATGTTAATATATATATATATTTATATTATATTATTGATAGAGAATGAATTAAGGACAAACCTGCAAATTGAAAATGCTGCTTGAGGAAAAAGAGGAGTAATGTATGTGTGCCACTGGTCTCGTGACCAGTGGCTTCAATTGTTAACGTCGGTGGGAAATTAGGAAATATATATATAAAGTTAGGTGAATTTTGGGTCTAGGCTAGACATAGAGTAAAATGATGTCTGTAGACTCGTTAACTTACAAATATGTATATAATTTGATAGATTGAAAAGGTTCATAGGCATTGAGGAAAGCAAAGGCATTGGAGAGGTAGCTTGCTTGATTTCGGTTCTTCGGTGGAGGTAGGTTATGATTTATTTCTATGTGATAGATAAACTCTAAATAGCGATTGATATGTATTGAGTGATATTGTAAAGTCTCCTATGTACTTGATTGTGTGGTTGTATGTTTTGATTGTGTGGTTTGTGGTTGGCCTAAAATTATGAGAGTGTTGAATTTCTAATCTTGAATCCTCTCTATTAAAATGACGCCTTGAATAAAGAAGGCTTGATGAAATAAGTAATGAGATAATTGGATCGGAGTGTCACGTTCCGACACGGTATTATGGGATCGGAGTGTCACGTTCCGACACGGTATTATGGGATTGGAGTGTCACGTTCCGACACGGTATATGGGATCGGAGTGTCACGTTCCGACACGATAACATTAAAGGAAGGGAATCTCGAATTAACTTAATATACTCAAACTCAAAGAACCTATTTCCCAAATGAGTATGGTGTGGAGGCATGAGTCCTCATAGGTGTGCTTGATGTTGTGATTGATGGTGTACCTATTATGGTGTTGTTGTCATTGGTTCATGTGTTTGTTGCTTGCCACCTGTTAAGTATTGTAGTTGATTTTATATTATTATTCAATATATATTGGTTTCTATTTTGAGTTGGCCGATGATACCTACTCAGTACGTGTTCCTTGTACTGACCCCTACTTGTATTTTCTTCTTTGTTATTTTGTGGAGTGCAGCAAGTGTACCATCGACTTCGACTCGCCCTCAGCTCTAGTCAGTCTCCAGCACATCAGAGTTCAGGGTGAGCTATTATTTCTAGCTCGTGCTGGATTCTCTCTTTCACGTGTTGATGTCGTTAAATTTCGGACATGGACCATCTTTTTACTTATTTTGGTTTCTTAAATACTCTTAGACTTGGTAATTTGAGCATAGATGTTCTTGATGTGATGACTTCCAGATTTTGGGGATAATAAGTGTTAAACTTTAGAAGCTTACTTAAATGGTTACATTAATAAGTTTTGGATCTTCAGCGTTATTTTGTTATTCATAGTTGAAGTATTGGTAAATTATGGGTTTATATTTGTTGGTTCGCTCACCTAGTAGGTTAAGTGTGGGTGCCACTCACGACTAGTTTTGGGTCGTGACAAACTTGGTATCAGAGCGTTAGGTTCGTTGGTGTCATCACACAAGAACAAGTCTAGTAGATTCTTGAGGAACGGTATGGGGACGCCTTTACTTTTCTTCGAGAGGTTATAGGACTTTAGGAAAACTCCATTCTTTCTTTCTTTCGTGCTATTACTTGGATCCAATTGGTATCTAGGTGATACAAATTGGTATCTGACATCCTCACTCTATTTCGCAGATGGTTAGAACTAGAGCAACAACT
>NC_028641.1:14588095-14590311 GCF_001406875.1 Solanum pennellii | reverse complement strand
CAGGTTTCTAGACGCCCATTGGCTAGAGAGGTTCAGACTCTGGCTAATGACTTTATGAGGCTGGAAGTACAGGAGAAAGAAGGATTTTTGGCCTGTGTGGAGGCAAGATTTTCTTTTCTTGACCAGATTAAGGGAAATCAGTTTGTTGATGAAAAGCTGAGCCGAATTCGAGATATGGTATTGCGAGGAGAGGCTAAAGAGGCTGTAATTTATGAAGAAGGCGTCTTGAGGATTAAAGGAAGGGTATGTGTGCCCCGTGTGGATGATTTGTTTCACACTATTCTTACAGAGTCTCATAGTTCAAGGTATTCTATACATCCTGGTGCAACCAAGATGTATCGTGATCTAAAGCAACATTTTTGGTGGAGTAGGATGAAGCGTGACATTGTTGATTTTGTTGCCCAATGCCCAAATTGTAAGCAGGTAAAGTATGAAAACCAGAGGCCTAGAGGGACACTTCAGAGAATGCCCATTCTTGAATGGAAGTGGGAAAGAATTGCAATGGATTTCGTAGTTGGTATTCCAAAGACATTGGGTAAGTTTGATTCTATTTGGGTAATTGTTGACAGGTTAACTAAGTCTGCTCACTTCATTCCGGTCAAGATGACTTACAATGCAGAGAAGTTAGCCAAACTCTATATTTCAGAAATTGTTCGATTACATGGAGTTCCACTTTCCATCATATCAGATAGAGGTACGCAATTTACTCCTAAGTTTTGGAAGACCTTACATGTGAATTAGGTACTAGATTGGATTTTAGTACTGCATTTCACCCTCAGACCGATGGGCAGTCTGAGCGAACAATTCAAGTGTTGGAGGATATGCTTCGTGCGTGTATGATAGATTTTGGTGGTCATTGGGATAAATTCTTACCCTTAGCAGAGTTTTCATACAATAATAGCTATCACTCAAGTATTGATATGGCCCCGTTTGAGGCACTGTATGGGAGGAGATGTAGGTCTCCCATTGGTTGGTTTGATGCATTTGAGGTGAGACCATGGGGTACCGATCTTTTGAGGGAATCGCTAGATAAAGTAAAATTCATTCAGGAGAAACTTCTAGCAGCTCAGAGCAGGCAGAAAGAATATGCAGATCGAAAGGTTAATGACTTGGATTTTATGGAGGGTGAACAAGTCTTGCTGAAGGTTTCACCCATGAAAAGGGTGATGCGGTTTGGTAAGCGAGGTAAGCTTAGTCCGAGGTATATTGGTCCATTTGAAGTTCTGAAGCGCGTGGGGTAGGTGGCTTATGAATTGGCATTGCCTCCAGGACTCTCAGGAGTACACCTGGTATTTCATGTGTCTATGCTGAAAAAATACCAAGGTTATGGAAACTACATTATTCGTTGGGATTCAGTTCTTCTTGATGAGAACTTGTCTTATGAGGAGGACCCTGTTGCTATTCTAGATAGAGAGGTCCGTAAGTTGAGATTAAAGGAGATTGCATCTATCAAGGTTCAGTGGATGGATCGTCCAGTTGAAGAGTCCACATGGGAGAGTGAGGTCGATAAGAAAGAAAGATATCCACATCTTTTTACAGATTCAGGTACTCTTTCTCGCCCTCCCCTTTTCTTCCTGTTATCGTTCGAGGACGAACGATGGGTAAATTGGTATCTATTGTAACAACCCATTTAGTCGGTTTGAGCAGTACAATTATTTTTGATAAATACTTACTGGGTCGACGGACCACGCGACGGATCGTCATGGTCACGAAGGACCGTGATGGACTCCGTCGTCCCATACTTGTGCAATTTCTTCTGCTGCTCTCTTCATTACCCTCGACGGCAAGTATGACGAACCGTCATAGGCACAACGGTCCGTCGAGGGTCTTCGTTCCAAAACACTTCAAACTCTTGGAATCTGGGTACTAGGATTACTTCTCTGAACTTCATGACAAACCTGCAGGACGGACCGTCATAGATACGACGGACCGTCACAAGCGGCGTAACCCCACACTTGGTCAGACTTCCGCTAAATTTTAAATGGGTGTTTTGGACTATTCATAATTATAATTATGAAATTAGTGGGGTAATTTTAATAATTTATTTAGTTGGTGGTTAAAGAAGATAATAGTGAAATAAATAGTGGGTTACTTTTATCTATTCTTTTTATAATTATAATATGATAATTAGGGTAAAATGAATCTGTAGAAGAAAATAAAAAGAGCAGAAGAGGAGAACGAAAGAGAGCAGCGTGAACGAAAGAAGAAAGCAAGCG
>NC_028641.1:14569060-14584597 GCF_001406875.1 Solanum pennellii | reverse complement strand
TGACCAGTGGCTTCAATTGTTAACGTCGGTGGGAAATTAGGAAATATATATATAAAGTTAGGTGAATTTTGAGTCTAGGATAGACATAGAGTAATATGATGTCTGTAGACTCGTTAACTTAAAAATATGTATATATATTTGATAGATTGAAAAGGTTCATAGGCATTGAGGAAAGCAAAGGCATTGGAGAGGTAGCTTGCTTGATTTCGGTTCTTCGGTGGAGGTAGGTTATGGCTTATTTCTATGTGATAGATAAACTCTAAATAGCGATTGATATGTATTGAGTGATATTGTAAAGTCTCCTATGTACTTGATTGTGTGGTTGTATGTTTTGATTGTGTGGTTTGTGGTTGGCCTAAAATTATGAGAGTGTTGAATTTCTAATCTTGAACCCTCTCTATTAAAATGACGCCTTGAATAAAGAAGGCTTGATGAAATAAATAATGAGATAATTGGATCGGAGTGTCACGTTCCGACACGGTATTATGGGATCGGAGTGTCACGTTCCAACACGGTATTATGTGATCGGAGTGTCACGTTCCGACACGATAACATTAAAGGCAAAGAATCTTGAAGTAACTTAGTAGACTTAATCTCAAGGAAACTATTTTCCAAATGAGTATGGTGTGAAGGCATGAGTCCTCACAGGTGTGCGTGATGTTGTGATTGATGGTGTACCTATTACGGTGTTGTTGTTGTCAAAGGTTCATGTGTTTGTTGCTTGCAACCGTTTTAGTATTGTAGTTTATTTTATATTATTATTCATTATATATTGGTTTCTATTTTGAGTTGGCCGATGATTCCTACTCAGTACGTGTTCCTTGTACTGACCCCTACTTGTATTTTCTTCTTTGTTATTTTGTGGAGTGCAGCAAGTGTACCATCGACTTCGACTCGCCCTCAGCTCTAGTCAGTCTCCAGGACATCAGAGTTCAGGGTGAGCTATTATTTCTAGCTCGTGCTGGATTCACTCATTCACGTGTTGATGTCGGTAAATTTTGGACATGGACCATCTTTTTACTTATTTTGGTTTCTTAAATACTCTTAGACTTGGTAATTTGAGGATAGATGTTCTTGATGTGATGACTTCCAGATTTTGGGGATACTAAATGTTAAACTTTAGAAGCTTACTTAAATGGTTACATTAATAAGTTTTGGATCTTCAGCGTTATTTTGTTATTCATAGTTGAATTATTGGTAAATGATGGGTTTATATTTGTTGGTTCGCTCACCTAGTAGGTTAAGTGTGGGTGCCACTCACGACTCGTTTTGGGTCGTGACATATACCTCATTATATCTTCTTAAAAGGGTTAGTAATCAAAGTTTGTTGAGTGTAAAAGTGTTTTTTATACTTACTCTATACTTGTTGGGCCTTTTTGTGTGTAGGATTGAACCAGGTAGAAGACATGGCGATAAAAATAAATATAACATGAATAAAGACATTAAACCTAACCTAAATTAAAAGTCAAGAGTTTTTTCTAAGAGCAACTTGAATGACTGACAGTAAAAATTATTTATCAAAATAGAATTCATTAAGTAGGTTTCAATTGTGATCTTTTAACATTATACTTGTAAAACTTCAATGAGTTTGTTGTTTCTTCTTCTATTTTAACTTTCACAGATATAATTAGATAAAATATAAATGTGATCCCTAGTAGATTATTATTTAGCTCATGAATTACCATAATGAAGAATTTTGTATGCATCTAAAGTTTCGTTTCCCGGACAGGAAAACAAAAATAGCAAGCAAATAATGATATTTGTATTTGAATTAATGTGAAAGTTAAAATCTTTATAAAATCTTAAATAAAAGATGTAATCCTCTGAATTTTTGGTTCACGGATATTCTTGATTTGATGGAATACTTGCGGCTCAACACTTGGAGCGAAGACTTCTTTGCATGCGAAAGACTTGAGATCACCACTGAAGAGCAACTATGTATTTCTTTATGTATGTATTTGTGTGTGCTTTTGTCCAAAGAAGACCTCTTTATATAGGCTTGAGTTAGGGCTTTAGGGGTATTTTGGTCTGAGCAATTTTGACCCTAGGCTTGAAGAACATGAATTGAGCTCATCTTGTAAACTTAATGGACTGGCCCAAGTTATTTGAACTTGATTTAAGTCATACAATTTTGACTTAGATATTAACCCGACTTTATCAACTAGTAATTTGACTTAGTTAATGTATGGTGATTTAAGATTTAATCAAAATTTAATATGGATTTATCAATAAAACCTCACTGTCTACAAATGCCCCCTACTACAGGCTTGTTGGGGTGCTCAATTTGTCGAACTTTTAAAGACAAGCATTCAGTATTTTGTGAAGCAAATGTTTTTTTTGTAATAGTTGATCTTTCACTAGAAATTTGAAGCTTCATGAGAAATGACCATGTCGATATGTTGAGGTCAATATTTACCGAAGTCTTCATGACAATATTCTCTAATTTGTAAGAGGTAATTTGACTTTCGATTGTTTATCAACTAATTTCCAACTTGAAGCGTTTCAAGCTCATGAAGATCTATCGCATGACATTTATTCATAGTGTGGTAATTTCATTTGGGTCATCAACTACGAAATGACCACCAATTCAATAAGCAGGGATTGCGTCCGCAAGCTTGACTTGGTGATGGACACCTTGTGGTTTCGACACAAATTTTAGGCTTTCACTAGAATATTACGCAAGGAATTCAAATTCTCATGACGCGAGTGTATTCTCATTCGGGCATATTTTTTCATGTATCTCACGAGAAAAAATTTACCATAATTTGCTTTCTATAAAATTTCCATAATTTGATTCCCATGGAAAATTTACATATTTTAATTTTTATGAAAACTTACCATAATTTCGTTTGTATGGAGTTTCCATAATTTGATTTCAATGGAAGATTTCCATAATTTAATTCTTATGAAAATTTACCATAGTTTTCATAATTTGTAGGAAATAAACTTTCCATCTTCATAATTTTCCATAATTTGTAGGAACACAATTTATGTACTTTGATTTCTATAAATACACATGCTCTTAAAAGGATTGATTGTCAATTTGAGGCATACAAAACTCAATTTTCGTCACTTTTTTTTCAGCACAGCAGGCTTGCGGTAGAAAGTTCATAACTTGTAGTAGAAATATTGAAATCATAATCTGTTTGATGTTCCAGAAATTAGCCTCAAGCTGCTACGACAAATCCGAAATTCAAAACCAAAATCCTTCCTAATTGGCGGTAATAGATTTTTGAAGTTTGCTATCAGATCTATCTTTTTTTGTATAATGCTAAAACGTTTCTCTCTAGGTGTGGGAGATTTCGAATGACGAGCTACTTGTTTCTATAGAAACTAGACATCAAAGTCTACAAAATATCCAAAAGTTAAGGTGAAACTGTTCATGCATTGACTAGAATTAATTTCCGACGTTGGTCGTCAATTCCGTTGTTATTGTTTTGCAGTTTTGTGGAGTCTCACCAAAACGTTTGTACCTTTGCGTAGGAGAGCTCGGATGGAGAGAGACTTGATTCTATAGAAAATAGACTCTTAAGCCTTCATGAGTTTACTTCTCTGCATATTTACCGAAAAGCTGCATATTGATTTCCCTATTGATTGAGAATATTTTTATCATCTACATGGAGAGACAACATAAAACTCTTAAGTCAATAGGACCACATTCATCATGACAAGTGCGAGAGAATATGCCATAATTTTCACATGCCGATTTGAAGCTTCATACAATTGGCACGTGAGACATTCATCATGACGAGCATGTTAGCATATGCCATAATTTTTACCATGCCGATTTAAAAGTTTTTTTTAATTGGCACCATGAGACACATATTCATCATGATGAATGCGAGAACATATGTCATAATTTTTACCACGCCGATTCGAAGCTTTGTGCAATTGGCACCATAAGACAAATCATTCATCATGACTAGCGCGAGAGCATATGCCATAATTTTCACCATGCCGATTTGAAGCTTCGTGCAATTAGCACCGTGAGATACATCACTTTTCCTTTATTTTATAGATTTACGATGGACTGCAAAAAGTCTCAATATCATATCCAAACAAAATGAAGTGTAGTCCATAATTGGTGAGGAACCACTTGATTCATCTTTGTGTGTACTTTCAACTTTGATGACGAACCACACTTTGTGCCTCTTCTTTTACAATTGCGTCTTTAGTGACGAACCACTCTTAGTACATCTTATTCTACAATTACGGCTTTGATGATGAATCATATGTGGATCATCTTCTTTTAGAGTTGTGTCTTTGATGATGAACCACACGTGAAATACATACATACATATATATATATATATATATATATATATATATATATATATATATATTGCAGTTGCAACTTTGACAAAGAACCACACTTGATATCTCTTCTTTTATATCTTCAACTTTGATGATGAACCACATTTGGTTCCTTTTCTTTTGGAATTGTGACTTTAGCGATGAGCGGCTTTGTCAACGAACCACACTTTTATATCTCATCTTTTGTAGCTTCAACTTTGATGATAAACCACTTGGTGCCTTTTCTTTTGTAATTACGGATTTAGGGATGAACCACACTTAGTACATCCTCTTCTACAATTGCGGTGTCGCGCATCTTCTTTTAAAGTTGTGTCTTTGATGAAGAACCACACATAAGTATTTTTTTAGTTGCAACTTCGATGACAAACCACACTTGACACTTCTTTTGTAGTTTCAACTTTGATGTCGAACAACCCCTGGTTCCTCTTCTTTGGAGGATCATGTAGAGAATTTCTTCACGTCAAACGCAGCGTATGATACTTTAAAATCATCAAAGTGACAAAAGAATCACATGAAAATTCCCTCTCTGATGCGCAACATCGTTTCGATTGTAGGCAAAGCTGGCACATGAAAAGTTAGATGGATCCATGGAGACACTTCAAGCAACTCTAGCAGATGTGGAGGCAAATAATGTGATGTCTAGAAGAGGATATCGAGAAAATCCCCCAAGTAATCGTAGTCCTCAAACTTTGTTCGTAGTTGGATATTTTGTTATTTGCTTAGAATTTTCTTATTCACTCATTATGGTATAGTGGTTCTTTTTCTTTTTCATTTCTTAAGCAATAAAATAGTAACTTATATTTCAATAAGAACCTTCTCATCTTGAACTTTGAATATTTATTGTTTCTTTCCACGAGCCCCCTTTATTTATTGGAAAAAAGACTCCATAAGCTAGCATTGATATGAGGATTGCAACAAAACATTACTGTTTTCAGCTTTCTTTAGCTTTGCGCACAAGTGGAAGAAAATTCAAAATGTGGAGTAGGAGAGCCGGAATAATGACGTCCTTTTTTGTTGGAAATATAACTTCAAGATCATCAGTCTGTACAAAAACCACATCCATAGGATTTACGGAATAATACAGATTTGTCTTCAAAGTCAGTTCAAAATTTGGGTGCTTAACTCTTCATTTGAAAGAATCAACATGATATTCACATGGAGACGTTATGTTTTTTTCTTCTTATGACTAAATGTAGAGTAAAAATACTCTAAGATGCCTGCGTTCCTCAGTGAAGACGATCAAGTCATAACATAGTTCAGAAATCAAGCTTTAATTTATTTATTTATTTTTTGTGTACTAACTTTTTCCCAAGACACCTCTTTTGAGATTTCCAATCTAGAGGACATTTTTTTTGGAGTCGTACACAGTTTATACTCTTTCAGGCCAAGAGTATGACGCTGCTTCAAGGATAGTCCTTCTTCAAGAATTTTCCATGTATGGGACCATTCCGCAAGCCGTCTGCATCCCCAAGTTTGTAAGCTCCGCTTGAATAGACTTCTTGGATGACGTATGGTCCATTCCATTTTGAGGTAAACTTGCTTTCAATTTATGCGATATGATAATTGGCCTTCTAACTGCAAGAACTTGATCACCAACTTGGAAGGACCTTAGGCGAACCTTCTTACTGAAAGCACGAGAAAGACGAGCTTGATAGTATTCAAGACTTTGTTGAGAATCAAACCTTTTCTCATCGAGAGCTTTAACTCTTCAAGGCGCAGACGAGCATTATCTTCTTTAGTAAGTCCCTCTTGAATGGCAAGTCTCAATTATTGTATTTGTCGTTCCAGTGGAAGGACTGCTTCAGTTCCAAAAACAAGAGAATAAGGAGTTGCTTGAGTTGGCATGCGATGAGTCGTCCGGTATGCCCAAAGAGCTTCTTCCATTCGTTCATGGCAATCTCTTTTAGATTTGGAGACGACCTTCTTTAACAAGTTGCACAGGGTTTTGTTAAATGCTTCATCTAGACCATTGTAGCAACATAATACATTGAAGAATTATGTCACTTGAAGCCAAAAAGGTTGCAAATCATGTCCATTAATTTATTGGCAAATGGATTTCGATTATCTGTTAGTATATCCATAGGAATGCCAAAATGATAGATGATATTCACTTTCATGAAGTTTGCAACATTTTCCTTCTTCACTTCTTTGAGGGATACCGCCTGAACCCATTTTGAGAAGTAATCGGTCGCAGTAAGGATATACAAGTGGCTGCCAGAAGATTGTGCTAGTGGTCCAACTACGTCTAGCCCCTAAGCATCAATGGCCAAGATGCCACAGTCGGATGTAATACATCAGGAGGTTGGTGCATAAAGTTTGCATGAAATTTACATGCTTGACATCTTCGACCATAATCAAAGCAATCTTTTACCATTGTTGGCAAATAATACCCCATTCTTTTTTATATGAAATGCAACTTTGGCTCAGATTGACGTGATTCACAAACTGCAGAATATGCTTCTTGCATAGCTTGATATCCTTCTTCTTCTCCCAAACAATGCAAGAGAACCTCTTCTAATGATCTTCGATATGGATTATCTTTATAGTAAAGAAATCGAGGAGCACGACGACGGATTTCAGTCTTTCTGTTTGGATATTCTGTAAGTATATTGTAGCACAAGTAATCAATCAAGGCATGTGTCCTATCGATTATCTCAATCTGTGAAACATCTACAAGCTTCTATAAACTTTCTTTGTTCATTCGCATTTAGTGGTACAATCCATTTTTAGCATATAGTAATTTGAGTTTGGCCGGGCAGAGCCAATGTTGAAGCCAAAGTAGATAAGGCATCATCTTTCTTATTCTCCTTTCTTGGAACATGTTGAAGAGTTACATCTCCAAGTCATCTAATCAATTTTTGTGCATAGTCATGATAGAGGTGCAATTCTGGCTTTTTGACTACATAACTACCCAACAATTGATTGATCACTTATTCAGAGTCTCCAAAAACGTGTAATTGCAATTGATTCATATCGACCGCCATTTTAAGCCCAAATATTGAGGCTTGATATTCTTCAACATTATTGGAGCAACATTGTGTTAAGGTGAAGGAATATGGCAATATCTCATCTTAAGAAGTGTGAATATCACTCCAACGCCAGCTCCTTCACGATGTGAGGCCCCATAAAATACATCTTCTAATGTGGTTGAACTTCAAACACCATTGAATATTCATCATGAAATTCATTAGTGATTTCCCAATCATCGGGTATCGGGTGGTCTGCTAAGAAGTCTCCCAATGCTTGCCCATTCACAACCTTTTGAGGAACAGACACAATTTCAAATTGCTGAAACTGGATGTACCAGCTTGCTAGTAGATCTTTGAGGACGGGTTTCAACATCACAAATTTGATGGGATTTGCTTTAGAAACAAGATGAACGACGTGAGCTTGAAAGTAGTGTTTCATCTTCTGAATTGAAAATACCAAGGCGAAACATAGCTTTTCGATTGGCGAGTACTTCAACTCATTTGGTGTCATCATCCTACTCAGGTCGTAAAGATAATTTTCTTTCCCTTTGACATTTTGTTGGGCTAAGAGTGCTCCCACTGATCTTTCTTGAGCTGATATGTAAAATATCAATGGTTTTCCAGGAACAGGAGTTTCTAAAACTAGTGGTTTGGTCAAGTAAGACTTGATGCTCTAAAAGGCATTACTACAACTTTGATCCCATTCGAAAAGAGTGACTTTTTTCATAAGACGACTGAATGGTTGGCACTTTCCTTCTAGATAAATATGAATCTCCTAAGATATGCTAGCTTCCCTTGAAAACTCTTCAATTCATGGATGTTTCTTGGCTCGACCATCTTCCAAACTGCATCTACTTTTGCTTTATCAATTTAATTACTCGATGTCGAACAATGAAGCCAAGGAATTTTCCAGAGATAATTCCAAACGCACATTTCAAAGGATTCATTCTAAGTTGATACCTTCATAGTAGATCAAACATCATTCTTAAGTCTTGCAAGTGGTTACACTTTTTCCTTTATTTCACTACTAAATAATCAACATAACATTCAATATTTTGTGAAGAATGTTATCAAAGATGTTCTGCATAGGTCTTTGGTACGTTGCTCCTGCATTCATCAAACCAAAAGACATTAATTTGTAGAAATAAATGCCTTTAGGAGTGTCGAATGCGTTCAACTCTTCATTCTTTGGTGACATGCGGATCTGGTAGTAGTCGGATGAACCATCCATAAAAGACATCACCTCATAACCAGCAGTGGCATCAATCATAAGCTCAGGGATAGGAAGTGGAATTCATGGTTTGGACATGAATTATTAAGATCCCTAATGTTGATACAAACTCGAATTTTCCTATTCTTCTTCCTCACGGGGAAAATACTTGAAACCCATGTGGGTAGTTAATTTCACGGATTAAGCCAGCCTCAATAAGCTTGTTAACTTCAGTTCGATCATGGGAACCAATTCAGTCCTAAAACCCTATTGAGCTTGCTTGATAGGACGTGCACCGCTTTTCACAGCAAGATGATGGACTGCTACCTACGGGTCTAATCCAAGGATTTCTTTGTAACTCCAAGAAAATACATCTTTATACTCTTTGAGCTTACATAGGCCCTTTCCTCATCACTTGCTAGTGAAGCATTCACATAAGTGGGTTTTGGATCTTCATCAGTTCCAAGGTTGATTTCTTTCAATGCATCAACGGTCACCTTTACTCCTTCTTCAAGTTCGGGTGGTGCATCTTTAGCATCTTCATCTTCTTGAGGTTTTCCATCGTTAAAAGATATGTGGTAACACCATGAAACATTCTCTGACACTGCAACAATTTTAATTGGATAAAAAGTATGCATTTCATCGTGTGTAGTGACATGATATGAAGAGTCAACACTTTCTTCATCTTCTTCATGTTGCTTAGTGTAGACCACAACATGAAACTTGGCCTTTAGTACTTCTACACAAGATACCACAATGTTCGTATGTCGCCTCATTCTAGAAGGGATTAGACTTTGAAAGTCTTTAAGAGCATTTTGAGATTTGGGTAAAGCATATTCTTGCATACCCTTGCTATTTCTCCGAACCTTTTTTTTCTTCCTCAATGGCCCTAATCTCTCAAATACAGAAATCCTCTGTGTTGAGCTTCCAAGTCGATCAAAGATAGAAAGCCTCTTGTTAGAATTAGAAGACTCATCTTTCGCATTTATGTAGTTGTTGCTCACCTTTTTTATGGAGATGCAGAGAGGTGGAGGCTTTTTGAAGCCCATCCCTTCATGTTTTTGCCTCATAACAGGTTCTGACAAAAGCTTCCCCAATTTTTATGGTTCATTTGGATCGAATCCTGCTTTCGCTAGCAGCTTGTAAGCATTAGGATAAAAACCTTCTTCTGTACGCTTCATTTGGAGAGCTTCACATTGGGGTGACTTAGGGGTCACAAAATTTTCGTCAATTAAAGGCTCAGGAGCCATACACTTCCCATGTAATTTTGTTGATGACTTCATCATATCAATTCGCCCTACAAGAAGGGTCAAACCTTCCAGCGCATTTTGTCGAAACTCAAGAAAGTGTCCCTTGTCCTCCTTTGCCTCAGGGAGATTACGAAGAATGAATGTGACCTTTTCACTTGAAAAGGCATTAATCCTGTCAGACATCTTGTTTGGATTGCCAAGCTTTGGATATTCCTTGTTTTTGACTTTTTCCTTACCGACCGCTACCTTATCCATATTGTTAAGGAGTCTGACATCTCTGGATGCAATGTCATTAAGTTTTATGGAATATTTCTTCAAGTAAAACTTTGCATCAGCAAAGTGAGCTTCAGCTTCAGTGAATGGATTATCATATGTAATAATTCTTTTTGCAACTCCATTCTCATAATACTTCAAACACAAGTGGTAGGTAGATTGGATGACTTTGTTCTAATGTACCCACGATCTACAAAGTAAAATGTTATATGAAGTCTTTGCATCAACTACATGTAGCCACACGCTTGATGTAACTCTCCGATGGTCAGGTTTATTTTGACGGTCCCTATAGACCTTTTTCCTCCTTAGATTGAATCATTGGATCATCAAATGACTATCAGTAACATCTTATGTTTATATCCCAAGTTCTTTCGTTGTGTGAATCAGAAGGATGTTGATTCCAGATCCTCTATCAACTAGGATTCCATTCACCCTTTTTTCATGAACAAAATCAACCATGAATAAAAGACGATTATGAAATATGTCACCAAACAGAAGATCATTGTCAGAGAATGTTATTTTGGCAATACATGCATTTTTTACTCTTGGAGATAGATATGGAGCATCTTTTGGTGATGGGCATGATAGATTTTCAACTTTAGGAGACGACTTTTGGACCATATTTTGATGATTGATATGATGGAGTAACATCTTTCACGTCCTTTTCATCGACAATCTTTTGATGATTCATATGATGAAGTTGCGTCTTTCGCATCCTTTTCATCGACATAACAAAATAGAGCTTTTCTGCCATCGCATGTGAACTTGGTGTAGAACCAATTTTGCAAATATTCTCCAAATTTAATTGGTCGAGGCGGCTCTTGGTAGTGGTGCTCCTTTATTTCCTTCTTCTTTGAATGCAGACTCAAATCTTTGGTTTTAGGTCTCCTTACCATCTTTTACCTGACGTGTCCCTTTGTTGACTCGTTGTGCGAACTCATTTTTCAGTGTCTACGAAGAGTCACAAGAGTCCAACCCCAATCATCAAGATTATCGACTAGGTCTTCATCTTCTCTTGTCGATCCCTCTCCTACAGAAGCCACATCACTTAGTATAATAAAAGATAAAAAATTATATACATCACTAGGCTCAAAATCTCCAAACTTAATCATTATTGTCTGATTGATGTTTGGGATGTCTTGCTCATTATTTCATTCAACAAAATTGCAGGTCATAACTAGATTGGGTAAGTCAAAAGTGATACTGATTTGGTTTGAACTCAATTTCACATCTTCAAGTTCAATCTTCCATTCGCGAGCTAAGTCCATGATTTTGTCCTTGAAGATGAAGTATTTCTCGATAGGGTGGCCAATCCTCCCTGCTTCATCTGTTCGTTTCATATCTGGTAACACAAAAAGTTTCATCTCAAGGAGTTCATCAAATATTGCAGAATCTGAGTCATGAAATTGGTAGTCCTTCTGCTGCATTTCCTTCAAGGTGAGCTTTTGATTCGTCCTACCTTCAAAAGAAGTCGTTTTTGTGCTCTGTGTATTGCCCAGCCTTGGGGTGAATTTCACATGAGAGGCATTGACGTTCATGGATTCCTTGTTTTTAGTCATAGGAAAATATTTTTCCACTTTCTTAAATTATTGCCTTTCTTTAACTTTGCGGAGTTCGTTGACTGTGGCGCTTCAGTTCCAACCGACGACATGCTCAACTCTATATCATAAGCGCGAGTGGCCAATTCTTCAAAATTTTTAGGCTTTATGCCTTGGAAAATATAACGGAGACCCCAATGCATACCTTGAATGCAAATCTCTATGCCCAAAGCTTCATTAAGTCTATCTTTACAATTTAGACTTGCATGCCTCCATCGTTTTATGAAGTCAAAGACCAGCTCTTCATTTCGCTGACTTGTGTTTGTAAGTTCCACCATGCTCACAGTACGTCTGTGCTATAGAAGCGGTTGCGAAATTCTTGCTCCATTTGTTCCTAACTATCAATGGAACCAGACTCAAGGTCTGTGTACCAATCGAAAGCATTGCCCTTAAGGGAGCGGATAAATTGTTTGATGATTTAGTCGTCGTATATCCCAGTATTGTTGCACGTTTCCATGAGGTGTTCAACATGTTGCTGTGGACTTCCCTTACCATCGAACTGCTGGAATTTTGGACGTTGATAACCGTTAGGCATTTTCAAGATATCAATGCTTGCGGTGTATGGCCTTGCATATGTCAAGGAGGATTTCATAGCAACCTCGTACTTGTCATTAACGGTTCCTATGATGAAATCCTTGATTTAATTGATCTGGATCATTCCTTCAGAAAAAACTTGGATCTCTTTAGAATGTTCCACTTTCTTTGAAGGGCAATCAATCGTCTCTTGTACTTGTGGACGTTTTTCTGGAGCATGACTTGATTCTTCATCCATCATTACTTCCACCCTAGCAGTTATCTTAACAATTTGAGCATCTTGATCTTAAACGTACTTGGTTAAGACTTCAATATCTCTTGTCAAGCTCGCAAGTTGTTCTTCTAGGGATGTACATCCAGACTTGGGTGCAGATGTAGATTTCAAGTTGATCTTCTCAGCAGTCATCTCAATGTTCTTGAACTTGTATTTTGTATGAGAAAAGATGAGAGATAAAGATTGTCCTACTAGGAGAATTTGTATGCGCCTAAAGTTTCGTCCATGAAAAACATCAAACATGAAAGTAAAAATAGCAAGCAAACAATGATATTTGTATTTCAATTAATGCGAAGGTTACAATCATTATGAAATCTTTAATAAAAAATGTAATCTTTTGATTTTTCTCTTCATGGATTTTCTTGATTTTACGGAATACTTGCGGCTCAACACTTGAAGCGAAGACATCTTTCTATGTGGAAGACTTGTAGATTACCACTGAAGAGCAGCTATGTATTTTTGTATGTATGTATTTGTGTGTGTTTTGGTCAAAAGAAGACGTATTTATATAGGCTTGAGTTAGGGCTTAAGGGGTATTTTGGTCCAAGCAATTTTGACCCCTGAGCCTGAAGAAAATGAGTTGAGCTCATCTTGTCAACTTAATGGACTGGCCCAAGTGATTTGGACTTGATTTAAGTCATACAATTTTGACTTAGATATTAATCCGACTTTATCAACTAGTAATTTGATTTGGTCAATGTATGGTGATTTAAGATTTAACCCAAATTTAATATGGATTTATTAATAAAACTTCACTGTCTACAAAGTTTCGTTAGAATAATATGCAATTAACTCTTTTTATTCTGAGTATATTCGTTAAATGAATTTAAAAAACCATTCTCCACTATATGTAAATATATTATTTGTTATTTTTGGTGCAATCGATTTATATAATTTGCCTCAAAAATAATTTAGAATAATTTTAATATACGTTATATTACATCTTCGTGAGTATCACACAGTAAAATAAACAAATTAAGCAATATTTAAATTTTAATGCACTTGAAAGCAACAGAAAATTCCTACTTAGGGAAAAAATCCAAATATATGTAATCTAACTTTTAGAAAAGGTACATTCATATCATCATTTAAAAGTTTGGCTCATCTTTGTCTTTGTTACTTATGAAAAAACGCATCCATATCATTTTTTTAACTCCGGTTTTGCATAAGCATTTTTGACTCCCAAACAAGGTTTAATACTTTTTAATTAGTGTTTTTGGATTAAATGTACATTTTGTTCTTCTACTTCAGTAAGAACATAACAATTCCATAATTTCAAACTTGTTTAATTCTTCATCAAATCGCCTCAAATGTCAAGAGTAGTTTTCCTCCGTCCTAGATACCAAAACTAAATAGCTTTTGAGTTTGAATTCAACCTAACTCAACAAGACTCACTTAATTTTTTTTCAAAATTTCAACATTAATTAACGGTAGAATTTTCTCGACAACTTCAAATCATTTAAAAGTTTAAACATGCACTCAAAAAACACTAGGTGACAAAGATCTAATATAAAAAACAACTACAAAACACGAACCAAAGCAAACTTTTTATTTTGGGACTGATTTTCATTTTTTGGATCTTTTTTTAATACATATGAATTTTTTTAACTCTACAAATGACTTTATAGTTTTATTTTTTTTTTAAAAAAAAAAAAGAAATTAATTATGTAGGCAAATTTGAGATGATTTCTTGAAGAATTGAAGTTGTTCAAAATTTTGAAACTTGTTTATTTCTTAACGTGCTCTTGGTGTTCTTATAGAAAAAGAATCACAAAGTGTACATTTGATTCAAAAACTATAAATTGAAAAGTGTTAAACATTGTTCGGGATGTAAAAAATGGTTTTAAAAAATTAGAGTTAAAAAATGGCGTGAATGAGTTATTTCTTTAACAGCAATGGCAGAGATGAGTCAAAATTTTAACAAATGAAATAAATGAGCCTTTTTTCTAAAAATTCGATGACAAATTTTAGTAGTTTCCTTATACTAAATATGAATTTTGTCAAAATTGGAGAAAACAACAAATAGCATACATAACAAAAAGGTTACAAGGTCATAGTTGTAGTCGTGCCACTATAAAAACATTTGAACTAGTATTAATCATAGACCTACTGGAGTGGGACTCAGGTTGCACTCTTCACTTATGATTTAAATGAGTAAGCACATAAATTTTCATTACTCTATAACCATATTTTGTGAATCCTACTTATTCAAATATGGGTCGCACTAATTTACCCTTAATAAATAAAAATTGACTCATAAAAATTTGTCTAAGATAACAAAATATTTATAAACTACATACATTTTAAGATCACGGCATTAAACTTGTATGTAACACACTTTTTGTCACACCCTGAGCCTACACCCTGGGTATGACTGACAATCGATGACCATTGTTGGCCCTTGTCACGACCCAAAACGGGCCGCGAGTGGCACCCACATTTATACTCCTATGTGAGCGAACCAACCAATCTAATCCCAATTTCTTACCAATATTTCAACCATAATAAACAGAGTATAATGCGGAAGACTTAAAACTCATTAATATAACCAATAAATAACTTCTAAAATTTAATACTTATTATTCCCAAATCTGGAAGTCATCACCACAAGAACATCTATCCTCAATTTAGTAAATCTAAGAGTATCTAAGAAGCTAAAATAAATGAACGGCTAGTCCATGCCAGAACTTCAAGGCATCAAGACGTAAATGAGAGAGAGTCCAGTCCGAGCTAAGAACAATAGCTCACCCTGAAATCTGACGTGATGAAGACTGGCTAGAGTTGAGGACGAGTTGAAGACGATGGCACGTTTGCTGCACTCCACAAATAACAAAAAAAAACAAATACAAGTAGGGGTCAGTACAAAACACAAGTACTGAGTAGGTTTCATCGGCCAACTCAAAATAAAAAGCAATATATATCGAATAATACATAAAACCAACCAAATGCTTAACAGGTGATAGCAACAAGTGTAAGAATCATTTACAACAACACCAAACACATCTATGAGGACTCAAGCCTCCACACCATACTCTTTTGGGAAATAGGTTTCTTTAAAATCTGAGTATGTTAGCATAATTCAAGATTCATTCTCTTTGTTCTTCTTGTGTCGGAA
>NC_028641.1:14566022-14567166 GCF_001406875.1 Solanum pennellii | reverse complement strand
CACTCTCCATGAACTCCAAGTCCTTAACCTTTCGATCTGCATATTCCTTTTGCCTACTTTGCGCCGCTAAAAGCTTTTCTTGAATGAATTTCACTTTCTCTAATGATTCTCTCAGAAGATCAGTACCCCAGGGCCTCACCTCGAATGCATCAAACCAACCAATGGGAGACCTACATCTCCTCCCATACAATGCTTCGAATGGGGCCATATCAATACTTGAGTGATAGCTATTATTGTATGAGAACTCTGCTAAGGGTAAGAAGTTATCCCAATGACCACCAAATTCTATCACACATGCATGAAGCATATCCTCCAATACCTGAATCGTTCGCTCAGACTGACCATCGGTTTGAGGGTGGAAGGCAGTACTAAGATCCAACTTAGTACCTAATTCAGCATGCAATGTTCTCCAAAACTTAGAAGTAAATTGCGTACCTCTAACTGATATGATGGAAAGTGGAACTCCATGCAATCGAACAATCTCTGAGATATAGAGTTTGGCTAACTTCTCAGCATTGTAAGTCAGCTTGACCGGAATGAAGTGAGCAGACTTAGTTAATCTGTCCACAATTATCCAAATAGAATCGAACTTACCCAATGTCTTTGGAAGACCAACCACGAAGTCCATTGCAATTCTCTCCCACTTCCATTCAGGAATGGGCATTCTCTGAAGTGTTCCTCCGGGCCTCTGGTGTTCATACTTTACCTGCTGACAATTCGGGCATTGGGCGACAAAATCAACAATATCACGCTTCATCCTACTCCACCAAAAATGTTGCTTTAGGTCACGATACATCTTGGTTGCACCAGGATGTATAGAATATCCTGAACTATGAGCCTCTGTAAGAATAGTGTGGATCAAATCATCAATACGAGGCACACATACCCTTCCATTAATCCTCAACACACCTTCCTCATCGATTTTTGCTTCTTTAGCCTCTCTTCGCAACACCTTATCTCGAATCCGAATCAGTTTCTCATCAGTAAACTGCTTTCCCTTAATCTTGTCAAGAAAGAAAGATCTTGCCTCCACACAGGCCAACAATCCTCCCTTCTCTAGTACTTCCAGCCTCATATAGTCATTAGCCAGAGTCTGAACCTCTCTAGCCAATGGGCGTCTAGAAACCTGCAAGTGAGCTAGACT
>NC_028641.1:14563040-14564576 GCF_001406875.1 Solanum pennellii | reverse complement strand
ATTAAATTAAGAAGTAGCAAATGAGGAAGATACATATGAAAATGTGGAGCCAGGATCAAATAATACAGAAGCCATGCAATCACAAACCAAAAGATTACCTGTGATAACAGCATCAGATGTCTCCGCTTCCGACCACCCAGGGAAAGCGTAACAATGGGCCCTATCACCTGTCTGCCCGTTGCCCCTACCATGTTGTGCTGTAGTAGTTCCCATTTGCCCGTCCCCCCGGCCGTTTTGGTGACCACCATTACCTCGGCCACCACGTCCTCCAGAATGACGGCCTCTTCCATGACCACCTCTACCTCTGACTATTGGGGGTCTGTAACTCTGTTTTGGACAATACCTCCTAATATGTCCAGTGTTCCCACATCCATAACACTCTCTGGATTCAAGCATAGGTCTCTGTGAGAACGACGAAGTCTGGGGATAACCTCCAAACTCAGAGGAATGTTTGCTGGTCTGCGATGGACCCCCAGCTACAGCCTGCAGTGAAGACTGAATAGGTCGGGCTGGGTAACCTCCTGAACCCTGTCCTCTGGAGTAAGAACCATTAAACTCACCTCCCTTACGAAACTTCTTAGATGTCGATGCCATGGTGAAGTCGTCTGGCTTCACCCCTTCCACTTCTATCACAAAATCTACCACCTCCTGAAAGGATTTTGCTGTAGCAACTACCTATAAGGCTGAAATCTGCAAATCTGACCTCCACCCTTTCACGAAACAGTGAATCCGCTCTTGTGGACTGAAGCAAAGTTGGGTGGCATACCTGGATAGCTCGCGGAACTTAGCCTCATAAGCAGTAACCGACATCCTGCCTTGCTCTAGGCATAGGAACTCATCTCTCCTCCTATCGCTCAAAGTCCGTGGTATATACTTCTCCATAAACAAGCTAGAGAATGATGCCCAAGTCATAGGTGGTGCCTGTGCTGATTGACACTCAACATATGACCGCCACCACATTTTGGCGTTCCCTTGAAACTGTAGGTCACAAACTCAACACCAAATCGTTCTACTATGCCTATCTAATGTAGCAACTCATGACAATCAACCAGGAAGTCATAGGCATTCTCAGATTCAGCACCCTTGAAGACTGGAGGTTTCAATTTCAAGAACTTAGTGAAAAGTTCGTGTTGATCACTCGTCATTATAGGCCCTGTAGTCTGCCAAGGAAACATGCCTATTTCCAATGAGGCATCCATGCGGGGAGCCACAGCAGCGGCATGTTGTACTCTCGGAACCTGAGGTGCTGGTGCAGAAAACACCGGAGGTGTCTGGCCTTGATCTGATAACCCGCTAAGATAAGCAAGAACCTGGTGAATCATTTCTGGGGTAGGTTGGGGTGGTAATTCCTCATTCTGCACTTGTTCATTTTCCCCTTCCTCACCCTCTCTTTCTACCTCATTAGTCGGTGGAGGAGTCACCGCCCTAGTACTAGTTGGGCCAGGTGCTTGTCCCCTTCCTCTAAAGCACGTCCTCCCGCGACCTCTACTACGGCCTCTTGCCACTGCTCC
This sequence comes from Solanum pennellii, assembly GCF_001406875.1. Taxonomy (NCBI): domain Eukaryota; kingdom Viridiplantae; phylum Streptophyta; class Magnoliopsida; order Solanales; family Solanaceae; genus Solanum; species Solanum pennellii. The sequence continues at coordinate 14,563,065 of NC_028641.1, read as the reverse complement.
TCTTCGAGCTACAGCCCCAGTGGCT
>NC_028641.1:14534212-14560898 GCF_001406875.1 Solanum pennellii | reverse complement strand
TTTTAACCTAATTGTCACATAATTAAGTATAAAAGATGATAAAAATAACCCACTATTTATTTCAAGGTTATCTCCTTTAACCCCCAAGTAATTGAATTATTAACATTAACCCACTAACTTTATAATTATAAGCATGAATAGTCCAAAACGCCCCTTAAAAACATTTAACAGAAATCCGACCCAGTCAGGGTTACGCAGCCTGTGACGGTCCGTCACGACTGTGACGGTCCGTACTGCATGTCCGTCACAAAGTTCAGAGAGTTAATTCTGTGGAAGATTTGTGACGGTCCGTCGTGCCAACGACGGTCCGTCCTGCCATTCCATCGTGAAGTTCAGAGAGTCGATCTCAGTACCCAAATTTTCAGTATCTAAGTGTTTTGGAACGAGACACCCTCGACGGTCCGTCGTGCCCATGACGGTCCGTCGTGGGATCCGTCGACCTAGACAGTTATTACCAGAAATAAACTCTACTGCTCAAAACGACTAAACAGGTCGTTACAGCCCTAAACGAACTCTTGACCTGACTTACTTACTCAGTGGAAGACAATGTTCATTTTTATTAAATCAAAGAAACTACCTGAACTGAAAACGTAATAAGTGACAATATATTAAAGATTAAACATTCAACTTGGCTAAAAATTGCAACCTAAGTCTCAACAACTAAAGTAATAGTTAAAAGACCAAAAGCTATCTATGAAGCCTATAACATAACTAAGATGAATATTTGGACAAACCCCATAAAATCCGAATGATCAAAACTGCAAAGAAAGTAAAAGAGTCCTCTGAAATGCAAAAAGGCTCACCAACTGACTTTGGAGTGCTCAACTGGATAAACAGTGTGCTGGATTCGATCCTCGTTACTTGCGTCTGCATCATAATATGATGTAGGCCAAAATGGATCAGTACGTTGAATGTACAAGTATGTAAGTTGGAATGCTAAACAACATAGGCTTGAAGAGGTTGTAAAAGAAACACTTACCTTGGCTCTGCTCAACTCATAAATATTTACTAACTCAGTTCATTGTAAAAAGTTGTTTAAAACATTATGTAAACTCTCTGTGTATGCAAGCATACAACATAATTCTAAAATATATATAAAAGTACAGTGATCCGATGTATATAAAAAATACAATAACTACTATGGCAGTTTCTCTAACCGACAATCATCACATAAGAGCTATAGTGATGATACATCGATCTACTTCACTGTAACATCCCGTGACTAAAATAGACAAAAAATCAGTTTATTTTAAAAAATATTTGTTGGTGCAACCAACGGTGGAATCAATGTTTTGTAGGACAGACGACGGTCTGTCCTGCACAACCGTCGATGGGATCAGAAACTCCCAAAAACTCAGTCAGGAAAATTTGACTAAGTCTTGATAGATGGACAAACCGACGGTCAGTAGGTCAGATGATGGTTCGTAGTACGTTACCGTCGATCAAGAACCCCATTCCCCCACTCTCTGACAAGAGCTACGGATGACTAGCACGGTCCGTAGGTGGAAAATTTGCTTACAATAAGGGGGAATGCAGTTGGGTAAAATTTAAATGGTCAAAACTCTTATCACACAATGAATTAGGTGTCCCATGACCTACGCACAAATACATAATTGAATTATCTTTCCATAGCCACCGACCTTGCTAAAATCATACCTCCGAGTAAAATGTTATGTCCATTTTAGTAAAGGCCTGTCGAACAGGCCCAGTCGACGGACCCAACGATGGGGCGTCGGTCAGACGGCGGACCGTCAATCCTGGCCGTCGTTTGGTCTGACAGCAACTTTTCTAGGGTTATTTTGGACCTTTTCCACTTTATTTAAACCCTAAGTTACGTTGTTTTGACCCTAAATCACCATATTTTAGACACTTTAAGCCTAAAAACATAACTAAAACATAGCTAAGTCAAATAATTAAATCAAAAGTTTGAAAATTAGAAGCAAAAAAGGAGAAAAGCTCAAGAACCCTAGATCAAGAACGCAACAAGTTTAGGAGTTCCATCCCCGAAACCTAAGTATTTTTCTGTGGATTTCATCACCAGGTATGTGGGATTTCACTAGTGGGTTCCTTTCACCCATTGGGTCCCTAGTTTTCAGTCAGATTCTTTATTCCAATATCATGATTAGATCTAGGGATCTAGAACTTTGATATAACTTCATGAATTTATTTAATATATGTTCCAAATTAGATTATCATGTTATTACTAAGATTATCGCATTAATTTCAGAACCCTAGCTTTGTATTTCTTTAGTTCATGAATTACACATGCTAGGTCATATATTTCAGACTCTTCAGATATACATGCCTCGGTTATAAATGCATAACTACCAGATTAATTGTTTCATTCTCTGTTTGCATGTTCAGTTTTGAGCTATCCAATATTTACAAAAAATCAGATATAATCAATTAATTTATAGAAATTAATTGTGAGTAGCATAATACCCAGTTGGACTAGGGCTTAGCGTACCCAATAGTCCCAGAACAACTAGCCTAGTAGGTTGTAAGACCCCTCTGTGGGTAATAATTTTAGTGATCACGCCAACATGCCTTTATACCTCTTGCACGGTATATTGGGTCCTCTCGATGGGGCATATACATCGAACTCCACATTTATCTCATGTGGATTTATTATCGGTTAATAGTAGCTCCCACAAATCAGTTAGACTCTCTGCATTGACCATTTATCAATATATTCAGTATTCAGTTTCAGCATGTTATAAATTATTCATTGCATCCAGTTAGCTCAGAATTCAGTTTATCATGTCAGATTATTATAACTGTTATTATGCTTGTTCAGTTATGTTTTATTGCAGCTTTACTCTATCCTACATGCTCTGTACCTTTCAAGTACTAATGCATACGTGTGCTACATCTTCTCGTGATGTAGGTTCAGGTTTTCAGCATCCAGATCACGCATAGATCAATTTTCAATCTCTAGTTCCGCAGATTCAGTTGTGAGTCCTCATTCTCTGAGGACAACAATTAGGATTTTCATTTAAGTCTTTAGTCATTTACTTTATGTTTTTGCTAGATTTAGCTGGGGCTTGTCCCTGTATTTCTAGTCCAGTTTAGCGACTTATTTCAGACATAGTAGTTTTAGCTTAGTGTTGAGTTAATAACTTCATTGTATTAAACTGATCAGTCTTCATATTATAACAATTTTACAATATGGGTATTCCCCATCTTTTCTTTATAAGGTATCATTTAGCTTCCGCATCAGTTTATATTCTTTAGTATTCTCATGATTATGCCAACAGGGTTAGCTTGGGATCACTTGTGATTCCAAGTTCCGTGTCCGCGTCTCAGGGGTAGCTTCGGGTGTGACAAAACTTGGTATCAGAGCAATAGGTTTAAGTATCCTAGGATGTCTGAAAAGCCGCACTAAGTAGAGTCCTCTTCATTGATGTGAAGTGCACCACATCTAATAAAAGGGAGGCTATGAAATGTTTTAGGAAAAACTTCACTTTCTTTGTATTCTTATCGTGCGTGAGGTATGATATTATTAAATTCTAACTTGTCGTTCTACATTTAAGATCATGCCTCATTGTAGAGCTAATGCTAGGAATGCGAACGCCAAGAATGCAAACGCAGCTCCTCCAGTCCCAGATCAGGAAGTCTCTAATGCTGAGTTCAGAAATGCCATACAGATGTTGGCTTAGAGTATGACTAACCAGAATAATTGGCTTTCGTCGTCATGTGAATGAAAATGGTGGATCAGCTGCAACAAGGGTCCGTGACTTTGTTAGGATGAATCTTCCTGAGTTTTTAGGAACGCAAGCTAATGAGGATCCTTAGAATTTTTTGGATTGGATCAAGAAGATCTTGAGGTAATGCAAGTTACTGGGAATGATCGGGTTTAGCTAGCATCATACCAGTTGAAGGATGTTGCTCATATCTGGTATACTCAGTGGAAGGAGAATATGGGTGCAAATGCGACTCCTATCACTAGGGACTGCTTTAGTGAGACTTTTCTCGACAGTTTTTTCCCAATAGAGTTGAGAGAAGTAAAACCCCAAGAATTCATGAACTTAAGGCAGGGTAACATGACAGTCCAAGAGTATGGACTCAAGTTTAACCAACTCTCCATGCATGATCTTCACGTGGTTGCTGACTCCATGGCTCAACTGAAAAAGTTTTTGTATGGAGTGTCAGATTTGGTGAAAACTAAGTTAGGAAATGTGATGTTACTTGGACATATGACCGTCTCTATACTTATGAATCATGCTCAGCAGGTTGAGGGTGATAAGCTTAGGGATCAGACTAAGGAAAATAAGAATGCTAGGACTGGTAACTATGACTATTCTCAGCAGAAATTGGGTGGTGAAAATCGCTCGCAGGGTCAGCAGAAGTTTTTGGCTCCAGCCCCTTCATAAGCCATTGTTGCATCCTCCAAGAACAGGTATGACCAGAAGGGTAGAGCACCAGGCTCTAAATCTCAAGGAAGTGTTTCAGACACCAAGACTTACCCCACTTGGCCTAAGTGTGGTAAGAACCATCCGGGTGAGTGTCTTGAAGGAAAAGAGGGATGTTTTGGGTGCGGTCAGTCTAGTCACTAGTTGAGGGATTCTCCTTCTAGACAAGGTCAAGGAGCTTGTAATGGTAGAGCTCAGTCTACAACTTTAGCAGCACCAACAAGTCACCCAACTCAGCAGGGTATTTTATCTAATAAAGGTGGTGGTCAGCGCAAGAAAATGTTATATGCTCTTCAAGCTCACCAGGATCAGATAGGTTCTCCTGATATAGTCACTGGTACGTTACGTGTCTTTGACCTTGATGTTTATGCATTGTTAGATCCAGGGGATACTCTTTCTTTAGTAACTCCTTACATAGCAGTCCAATTCAATATCAGTCTAGAAACTCTCTGAGAACCTTTCTCATTCTCTAATCCAGTCGGTGACCCAGTTATTGCTAGACGGGTATACAGAAATTGCCCTGTCATAGTATCTCATAAAGTCACCTCAGCAGATCTAGTAGAGTTAGAAATGGTAGACTTCGATGTCATTCTAGGCATGGATTGGTTACACTAATGTTATTCCACAGTCGATTGTAGAACTAGGATTGTTCGTTTTCAGTTTCCAGACGAACAAATCTTAGAATAGAAGGATAGTATCTTAGCGCCTTTGGGTGGATTTATTTCTTACCTTAAGGCTAAAAAGATGATATCTAAGGGTTATCTCTATTGTCTAGTTTATGTTAACGATTCTAGCCTTGAAACCCCAACTCTTGAGTCAGTTCCAGTAGTCATTGAATTTCCAGAAGTGTTTCCATAAGATCTTTTCGGAGTCCATCTTGAAAAGGATATCGACTTTGGACTTGATCTCCTTCAAGATACCCAGCCTATTTCTAATCCTCCTTACATAATGGATCCAGCGAAGCTTAAGGAATTGAAAGAGCAATTGAAAGACCTTCTAGATAAGGGCTTCATAAGACCTAGTATTTCACCATGGGGTGCACCAGCATTGTTCGTGAGGAAGAAAGATGGTTCTCTCAGAATGTGCATTGACTATAGACAGTTGAACAAGGTCAAAATCAAGAATAAGAATCCCATCCCCAGGATTGATGACTTGTTTGACCAACTTCAGGTTGCTAGCCAATTCTCAAAGATATACCTCATATCGGGTTATAATCAGCTCAGTGTCAAAGATAGTGACATTCAGAAAATAACCTTCAGAACGCGGTATGGTCATTATAAATTTGTAGTTATATCATTTGGACTAACTAATGCTCCTACACCTTTCATGGGTTTGATGAACAGAGTTTTCATACAGTACTTGGACTTGTTCGTTATCATCTTTATTGATGATATCCTCATTTACTCTAGGAGTGAGGAAGAACATGCAAGTCATTTGAGAGTTGTTCTGCAAACTCTCAAGGATCGCCAGTTATTCGCTAAGTTTAGTAAATGTTAGTTCTGGTTGCAATCCATTGCTTTCCTTGGTCATATTGTATCTAGCGAAGGGATTCGAGTAGATTCACAGAAGATAGAAGCAGTGAAACAATCGCCCAGACCAACCTATGCTACGGATATCAGAAGTTTCTTAGATCAAGAAGGTTATTACCGAAGGTTTGTGGAAGGATTTTCATCCATAGCCTCACTATTGAGTAAATTGACTCAGAAAATGGTCAAATTCCAATGGTCAAATGACTGTGAGAAAAGCTTTGCAAAATTTAAAACTAGATTGGCTACAGCTCATGTCTTGACTCTACCAGAAGGTTTAGATTTTTATGTGATCTATTGTGATGCACCCAGAGTAGGCCTAGGTTGTGTGTTGATGCAGCGAGGTAAGGTGATAGCTTATGCCTCTAGACAAATTAAGGTTCATGAGAAGAACTATCCAACTCATGACCTCGAGCTTGCACAAATGGTGTTTGCACTCAAGATCTGGAGACGCTACTTGTATGGTGTTCACGTAGATGTGTTCACTGACCATAAGATCCTTCTGTATGTGTTCACCAAGAAAGAGTTGAATCTTCGCCAAAAGGAGATGGCTTGAATTCCTTAAAGATTATGACATGAGTGTGCATTATCATCCTGGTAAGGCGAATGTTGTAGAAGATGCTCTTAGTAGATTACCTATGGGTAGTGTAGCCCATGTTGAGGAAGAAAGGAAGGAGCTAGTGAAGGATGTTCACAGGCTTGCTCGCTTGAGAGTTCGCCTTATGAGCATATCTGACAATGGTGTAATAGTTTAGAATGGGGTAGAATCATCTTTGGTAGAGGAGTCTAAGGAAAGGCAAGACAGTAATCCAATCTTGATTGAACTTAAGGGTTCAGTCCATAATCAAAGAGTGGAGGTTTTCTCCCAAATAGGAGATGGTGTACTTCGCTACTAGGGTAGTTGTGTGTTCCTGATGTGGGCGAGTTGAGATAACATATTCTTGCAGAATCCCATAACTCTAGGTATTCTATTCATCTATTTACCCCTAAGATGTACCGCGATATGTGGGAAGTCTATTGATGGAATGGCATGAAGAGGGATATAGCAGACTTTGTGAGTAAGTGCCCTAATTGCAAGCAAGTCATGGTAGAACATCAGAAGCTAAGGGGTAATGACTCAAGAGATAGATATTCCTACTTGGAAGTGGGATGTGATCAATATAGACTTCATCATTGGATTACCTCGTACTCGCAGAAAGCATGACTCAATTTGGGTAATAGCTGATAGAATGACTAAGTCTTCTCGCTTTTTAGCGGTTAGGACTAAAGATTCGGAAGAGGACTATGCAAAGCATTACATTAATTAAATTGTGAGGTTGCATAAGGTTCCTTTGTCTATCATCTCAGATAGAGGTCCTTAGTTTACCTCTCATTTCTGGAAGTCATTTAGAAATGTCTTGGTACTCAAGTTAACCTTAGTACAGCATTCCATCCACAGACGGATGGGCAGGCAAAACGTACCATTCAGACCATAGAGGATATGTTAAGAGCTTGTGTGATCAATTTCAAGGGTATTTGGGATGAGCACCATCCTTTTATTGAGTTTGCCTACAATAATAGCTTACATTCCAGCATTCAGATGGCCTCTTATGAGACTTTATATGGGCGTAGATGTATATCTCCAATTGGTTTGTTTGAAGTCGGTCAAGCTGCTTTTATAGGTCCAGATTCAGTCCTTTATGTTATGGAGAAAGTGCAACTCATTAGAGATACACTTAAGACAACAAAAAGTCGTCAGAAATGTTACGCAGATGAAAGGAGAAAGGAACTAGAGTTCCAAGTTGATGATTCGGTTTTTCTGAAGGTCTCACCTATAAAAGGGGTGATGAGATTTGGAAAGAAAGAGAAGTTCAGTCCTAGATATGTAGGCCCTTAAAAGATCTTGAAAAGGGTTGGTAAGGTGGCATAGTGCCAATGGAGTGTGTGGCGGTGAAAGATAGTCTTTCTTAGGAGGATGTACCAGTTGATATTTTTTACCGTCAGGTCAGAAGGTTGAGAAACAAAGAGGTCGCTTCACTCGAGGTCTTGTGGAGAAGTTAGTCCATAGAGGGAGCTACTTAGGACGCTGAAGCATCCATGAAAGCCAAGTATCCTCACCTCTTTCCTTCCGATTCCACTCTAGCTTGAGGTAATAGTTCCTTTTCAGTTTTTCAGTCATTCATGCATAAATTCGGTCATAGAATCATGTCCCCTCAGTTTGTACTTGCATTTTCAGTGTATTTGCATGTACTCGGAACTCAATTAAGTCAGAAACTCAATTATCAGTTCTTAGTAGTCGGGTTTACAACTCTGTCCCTCTTTTTGAGCTAGTGTAGTCTTCATTCGAGGACGAATGTTCCCAAGGGGGCATCAATGATCTGTAGGACAGACGAAGGTATGTCTTGCACAACCGTCGATGGGATCAGAAACTCCCAAAAACTCAGCCGGGAAAAAATTATCTAAGTATTGATCGACGAACAAACCGACGGTCCGTAGGTAAGAGCACGGTCCGTAGTCCGTGAACGTCGATAGAGACCCCCATTCACCCACTCTCTGACAAGAGCTACGGATGACCAGCACGGTCCGTTGGTGGACCTACGGTACATAGGTCTGACCGTAGGTGGAAAATTTGTAGACAGTTAAGAGGAAATGCAGTTGGTTCAACTTCAAATGGTTATAAATCATAGCACAAAATGAATTTGGTGTCCAATGACCTACCCACAGATAGATAATTGAATTAGCTTTCCATAGACACCGACCTTGCTAAAATAAGACCTCCGAGCAAAAAGTTATGCCGATTTTAGTAAAGGCTTGTGTAATAGGCCCAGTCGACGGACCCAATGACGGGGCATCGGTCAAACGATGGACCGTCTGTCCTGGTCATCGTTTGGTCCGACAGCAACTTTCCCAGGGGTATTTTGGAACTTTCCCACTTTGTTTAAACCCTAAGTTACGTTGTTTTGACCCTAAATCATCATATTTTATTCATTTTAAGGCTAAACAAAACTAAAACATATCGAACTCAAATCATTATATCAAAAGTTAGAAAATTAGAAGCAAGAAAGGAGAAAAGCTCAAGAACCCTAGTTCAGGAATGCAAAAAGTTCCAGAAGTTCAAGCCCCAAAACCTAAAGTACTTTTTCGTGGATTTCATCACCAGTTATGTGCGATTTCATTATAGGGTTCCTTTAACCTATTGGGTCCCTAGTTTTCAGTCAGATTCTTTATTCCCATATCATGATTAGATCTAGGGTTTCTAGAACTTTGATAGAACTTTATTAATTTATTAGTATTATGTTTCAAATCAAATTATCATGTTATTATTCAGTTTATTGCATGAATTTCAGAACCCTAGCTTTGTACTTCTTTAGTTCTTGAATTACACATGCTACGTCAGATATTTCAGATAAGTCAGATATACATGCCTCATTCATAAATGCATTATTACCAGATTAATTGTTGCATTCTCAGTTTGCATGTTCAGTTTTAAGCTATTCAGTATTTACAAAAATTCAGACATAATCAGTAAATTTACAGAATTCATTGGGAGTAGCATAATACCTAGTTGGACTAGGTTTTAGCATACCCAATAGTCCCAGACTAGCCAAGTAGGTTGTAAGACCCTTTGTGGGCAATAAGTTTAGTGATCACGCCAACATGCCTTAATACCTCTGGCACGGTATATTGGGTCCTCTCTATGGGGCGTATACATCGGACTCCACATTTAGCTCATGTTGTTTTATTATCGGTTATTAGTAGCTCCCACAGATTAGTCAGACTCTCTGCATTGACATTTATCAGTATATTCAGTATTAAGTTTAAGCATGTTTTAAATTGGTCATTGCATCCGGTTAGCTCAGAATTCAGTTTATCATGTCAGATTATTATACTTGCTATTATGCTTGTTCAGTTATGTTTTATTTCAGCTTTACTCTATCCAACATGCTCAGTACCTTTGAAGTATTGACGCATACGTGCGCTACATCTTCTCGTGATGTAGGTTCAGGTTTTCAGCATCTAGATCACGCATAGATCAATTTTCGATCTCCAATTCAGCAGATTCAATAGTGAGTCCTCATTCTCCGAGGACAACAGTTATGAGTTTCATTTCAGTCTTTGGTCATTTAATTTAGTTTTTGTTAGATTTATCTAGGGCTTGTCCTAGTATTTCTGTCCAATTTAGAGGCTTATTTCAGACAGTAGTTTCAGCTTAGTGTTGAGTTAATAATTTTGTTGTATTAAACTCATCACTCTTCATATTATATCAGTTTTACAATATGGGTATTTCCCATCTTTTTATTATAAGTTATGTATTAGCTTCCACATCACTTTATATTCTTTAGTATGCTCATGATTATGCCAGCAGGGTTAGCTTGGGATCACTTGTGGTTCTAAAATTCTTGTCCGCGTATCGGGGGTAGCTCAAGGCGTGACACTCACACTGCCAGCGCATCTTGTACACGGGAGCCAAAGGTATAGGACCTGATTTGCCTAATGGATTCACAAGTCTATTGTGAAAAGGGTTATATCTAAAAAGTATGACCCTTTTTTATCCATGGTGGTTACATGATTTTATGGAGAAGTGAATTATTGTATTTATGCTCGTCCCGAATTCGTTTCTCAATATTACTCCCAAAATATACTAGCTCTGTGACTTGAGATAAGTGCTCAAAAATTTAGCTCAAAGTATATCTTGGAAATCTCAGTTTCCTTGCTTGCTTCATTTAGAAATCTATTACACTTTTCTGAAAACTAGCCCGAAGGCTCTTTGGAAATTTCAGTTTCCATTCTTAGTTAAAGGTGAAAGTATTTTAATACTTCTTAGTGAATACTTAGTCCCCATATACTTCTTTGAAGAAAAGACTTCAACATTTCTCTGAAATAAACTCAAAGCATTAGTCTTAAAACAAATGTAAAAGACTTATGAAACTTGAATGAACTTCTCTCACTTTACTTTTGACTTCTTTTAACTTTGATCTTGTTTGTTCTTGACTTGACTTTTAACTGCCCCTTGAAATTAAAGTTATAGAATCAAGTTAGTAATTTATGTTTCTTGATGATTTTTATATGTTTAGAAGACATTTGGAGTACTTAATTAGAATCATTAGAAAGTGTTAATACACTCTAGAAAGGCTTAAACTGGCTTAATGCGGAAAATTGGGTAAAAATGATGGTTCGGCGCGTCCAGGGAGCACTGCGCCAGCCCCAAAGTTGAGAGGCCCCTTTTGGACGCACTACAGGCGCGCTGCCCAGGTCAGTCTTGCGCAGATGAGGCGTGTCACGCCTGACTCTCCCCAAGTTTTGCCTGACGAATTTTCCTCTTATTTTCTGACCTTAAATCTTTTTAATTCTATTCTTTTTTCTCAATTCACTTTAGATTCATGTACCCACATCATATTTACAAGGATCTAACTCATGAACTCAAAAACACAACACTTCTACATCGAGGAAGTTCCTAAATCTCAACTTATGTTCAAGAAGGAAAGTAATTCAAGAACAACAAAGAAGAACATTCAATTTCCAATCGTTTTAGAACTATTTCAAGTTGAATCAAACATGCTTGGCACGTGATTGAACGAGCCCAACTTCATGGAAGACTCACATAACTTTTTAGGGATCACCCAGACGAAATCTACACTTAAGCTCGAATGTTTCTTGGCGATTTTTTGATTTCTCTCCTCATTTCTCCTATTTTCTCTTTTGTCCAAGCCTTAGCATGAATTCTATTTTTTTCTAAACTGAAAAAAGTCTTGTTTTATCCTAATTAAATCCTAATAATGAATCAATATAATTAGGTAAGGAAAAGACCAATTTTCCCTACCCAAATCTGGATTAGATTTTTCTTAATCCAACACCCCAACTTGAGAAAGGCATAACTCACTCATATGAACTCGGAATCGCGCAAACTTGGCGGCAACGAAAGATTATTGCAAGGGCTTACCAACCAGGTATTTACACTAAGCCAATGCAATTTCAATTATTATGTGGTTTAATGAAATAGAATGTACTATAGATTTTTACACATGACATGCAATAACCCAAAAGTTACAACCTACAGTTACAAAATAAGACTAAAATTAAATAGTTCAACAAGACTAAACTAAAATCAAATAGCTACAAACGAGAAACTAGTATGAAGTGGGTAGAGTACTAATAATTTGATATAGTTATAATGTTTAGTCGTATATCAAATTATAAATATCTAATATTTAGGAAGGGTAAAGTTGTAAATTATTATTGTCTTATTGGATTATCGGTTTACCCAATAACCCAATAGCAAAAGTCGTTATCGAACCAATAACCTAATAACATTTTTAATAAACTCATTGAAAATCCAATAACACAATAACATTTATTTCGATTTGATTTATTAATCAGTTAGATTTTTATACACCCGTACACTTGTAGCTCTAGGCACCATGTCACGTCTAAGGAATATTCTTGGATTGTGACACTGATGACCTGAAATATTATTAAATAATATATGAAAAAACTTACTGCAATAATGTCATTTTTCGTCATTGCCATGACAGTACCGCCGATTACAAATAAAAGTAGTGCACTAAAAATATTTACTTCTAAAATATGGTGATAATTTGATTTATAATATAACTATGACTCAAATTATCCTTAATATTTTTTAGTTCTAATATAAATGCTTAACATATCATAATAATATTTAAAAATATTATGGTATTATCTTTAAAATTGTTTGGTGGTGTAAAGAAAATCTACAATGATGGTACACCAAACACACTCATAAATTATATATTTGATCATCGCTCATTCTTCCTATACTAATTGACTTTCTTATCATATCACCATATCATATTAAAGACATACTATATAAATATGCCTTTTAACTTGGCTTCGAATAACATTTAGGTCCTTCAACTTTGGGTGTGTACATGCAAACAATTAAAGTTTAACAAATAGACACACATGTCATTCATGTCATCCTACATGTCATTTTTTTTGCTACGTGGTGTCCTACGTGCATTTTGTCATGTAGGACTCATGTGTTAATTGATATAAAAGTTTGATAGTTAAAGTGTTTATTTGTTCATTATGAAAGTTGGAGGTAAAAGTTAAAATTTGAAACAAAGTTTAGGGTCCAATATATGTATTATGCCCATATTAAAAGTGTGAAAATTTTAAGTTCAAAGTTGGATTACAAAAATGTTCTTTTTAAATAAAAAAAATATCTTACTAATTTTTAAAATCGAATAAATAATGACAATTAAAGTTAATCAAAATACATGATTAGATGTTACAACGTTTCATTATTCATTTTTTAATGAGGTTTAATTTTTAGTCTTTAACTATAAAGCCTATTAAATATTGAATAATTCTTTTGTATTTCAAGAAAATATTGTATCAAAAATATTTAGAAGTATAAAAATATAAGTATATATTTTATAAACATGATGAATAAAAAAGAGTAAATACAAATTAATAGAAAAATGAGAGTTGTATAGCCACAATAGATGAAAAGGCAAATCATTCTTTTATATTCATTTGAACTGATTTCCTCTTTTATTTCTTTTGAAATAAATGTATTTTCTTTTATGTTATCCAATACGTTTCTATAATAATTCTTATGTTCTTCCTTAATAATTTTTCAGTTTTCATTCTTCATTCTTCATCTTTTAGCCAAAAAAAAATTATTCCTCAGACCCATCTACAAAAACATCTAAATTTACCTCTTTTCTTTTAACACTTTTGTATTAACTCACAATTTTTGATGTACACGATTTCTTTCTTAATAAACTGGGTATAAAATTTTAGCCCACTACACTTTTGTACTTCGTCTCTCCTTTTTTTTTAATTTAAAGGCCAGGAGGGTCGTTCTATTAAAATGATTTACAAATGGACTTAGCGCAAAGTAATAAGTCCAAAAAATCAGCAATAAATTCATAAATTAAATAGACCAAAAATATCAGAGTAGGAAAGTGGAAATGCCAATCCTCTAGAATAGCATCTCCACCACAATCTCGTTGATGCAGATTGAGGTGTAGGAGAGTTACAAATAAGGAGAAGTACGCTGTAAGAGTTGTACCTTAAGCTTGCTTAGTGGTACCTAGCCGTTATGAGTAGTAGTTACTTGTTACTTTTTGCTTTTTTCCCTTTATTGTTGTTATTTACACTTTGGACCCCATAATTGTTAGGGTCCCTATCTAGTCCTTTTTACTTTTCTGCAGAAATAGTACTGCTTGTTCCTTGCTCCTAAGGGGAAGGATAGTGAGTAAGCTAGGGTTAAGATATTATATATTGTAATGTTCTTCTTCATCAATGGATAATGAAAAAACTCCCTAGCCGTAAATAGCTAGTTCAGCTTAACTTCCTCTTTTCTAGTTCATTTCTTAGTTACTGCTTCATTGCCTTATTTTCAGTTCTCTAGTCTGCATCATTTGGTACCAGAGCACTTTTTTGAGCTCTGTGGTATCTAACTATGACCTCTGAGATGAATGAAATCAAGTCTATTTTGAAAGGATGACAATAGAGATTGCTAACCTCACTGTTAGGCAAACTCAATGGGAAAACCAACATGAGAAGGCATTTGGTGAGATTAAAGAATCTCTGGAGGAGGCAAGGAGGGGTGATAGAGGAAAGAGTGCTGAGGGTCAAGATGGAGGTGGGGAGATTTACACCCCATCTGGGAACCCAATGGCGTGGGTACCTCCTCTTGCAGGGAGACCAGCTATGCACCCTTATTCCCCAGCAGGGTACCCTTTAGGGGTAAACTTCATGCCCCAAAATAGTGCTAACATGGGTCAGAACTCTCACCCTCTTCTAACTGGCCAACCACCAGGAGGAGATGGCGTTACAGGACCATATATGCAGCCCAACCATCACCATGGTGTCCTAACTCTGACAAGGATGACAAAGTTGGAGTTTCCTCGTTTTAATGGCACCAACTTGAGAGCTTGGTTGTGCAAGGTGGAGCAGTTCTTTTCCTTGGATGAGATAGATTACAGTCAAAGGGTTAAAGTGGATTCCATTCTTTCGATGACATACCCATTGAGTGGCATTTGGCTTACATTAGAAGTAGGAACCACCTTCCTCTTCCATCTTGTGAGGAATATGTATATGTGTTGATTGATAGGTTTGGAGGTGAGTATGCAGATCCCATGTCTGAGTTAAAATTGATTAAGCAAAATGGGCTGGTAGATGATTATCAGAAAGAATTTGACAGAATCATGACTAGGTTGGTTTTGCTTCCTGAATATGCAATCAGTGCCTTTATCACTGGGTTGAAACCAGAGATAGGATTCACTATAAAGAACCATAGGCCTTACTCATTACCTCAAGCATACCAACTGGCCAGAAACACTGAAGCCCAGGTGAATGCTCAACTGAGGTTGACTAAATCTTCTATGTACACTAGAGGATCTAGCCAAAACAAGGGAGTCACATACAGGAAGGAGTATCAACCCAAGAAAAAAGATCACAGTGTGAGTTTCAACAGAAGCAACACCAAGAGACTTACTCCAGCTGAAATGAGTGAAAAAAGACAGAAGGGCCTCTGCTTCTTTTGTGATAAGAAGTTTGTTACTGGTCACAAATGCAAAGCTGCAAAACAACTATACCTGTTGGAGGTGTGTGATGAAGAAGAACAAGAGGAGGAACATGATTCAGATGCCCAAAAGGTACTTGAAGTGGAAGTAGAAAGAGAAGAGAATTGTGAGATCTCTATTCATGCCTTGAATGGAATCCCCGGATTTTACACACTTAGGGTGGTGGGGTAATGTGAAAAAAGACCCCTTAATATTCTCATAGATCCCGGTAGCACTCAAAACTTCATTGATGAAGAAGTATCCAGACAATTAGAGCTTGAGGTGCTGATTGTTAGACCTCAGTCCATCAATGTTGATGATGGAGGCAACATACAGACTACTGAGATGTGCAAGGCCCTTCCCTGGATGATGCAAGGGACCACTTTTGTTGATAACTTCTTACTACTTCCCTTGAGGTCTTGTGATATGATCTTAGGGCTGCAGTGGTTGTTACCCTTGGGAGGTCTTCAGCTGAACTTCCAGAAACTCACTTTGTCTTTTATGTATCAAGGCCAAAAGGTTCTGTTACAGGGAAATAAGGAGACTACCAGGATGGTTAATGCCAAGGGGTTGGATAAAATGACTCACAATGGGGGGCAATTGTTCATGATTCGAGTCTTGCCCACAAAAGAATCAACAGTGGATGCAACAAGAGAAATACGCCCTGGTATTTTTGCATTGATTGAGAAGTTCTAGTTGCTGCTTTGTGACCCAAAACAACTCCCACCTTCCAGATCCATTTTTGATAACAAGATTCCTTTGCAAAAAGATAGTAATCCAGTAAACAATAGACCTTACAGGTATTCCTCCAAACAAAAGGACATCATTGAGCAACTGGTCCAAGAAATGCTTGACCAAGGCATAGTACAACCTAGTTGCAGCCCTTATGCCTCACTTGTGATGCTAGTGGGAAATAAAGATGGTTCTTGGAGGTTGTGTGTGGAGTACAGGGCCTTGAACAAGATCACCATCAAGGACAAGTTTCCGATTTCTATCATTGGGGAATTGTTGGATGAGTCGGGGTGTTCAAAGGTTTATACTAAGCTGGACTTAAGATCAGGCTACCATCAGATAAGAATGGCCAAAGAAGATGTGCAGAAGACTGCCTTTAGGACACACTCAGGTCATTTTGAATACCTAGTGATGCCCTTTGGTCTCACAAATGCTCCCTCAAGCTTCCAGGGACTCATGAACCATGTATTCAAGGACCATCTAAGGAAATTCATCTTAGTTTTCTTTGATGACATCCTTATCTACAGTCAGAACATAGAAGAGCACCTGCAACACTTGAGAATTGCTTTTGATCTGTTGATCAAACACCAGCTCTTAATCAGGAAAGACAAATGTTCTTTTGGAGCTACTAAGGTGGAATACCTAGGACATTTCTTTTCTGCTGAAGGTATGGCCACTGATCCTAAGAAGATTGTTGTTGTTCAGGGATGGCCAACTCCTAAATCTGTGAAGCAGTTGAGGGGATTCTTGGGATTGGCCGGTTACTATAGAAGATTTATAAGAAGGTATGGTTGGATAAGCAAGCCATTGACTGATCTTCTTAAGAAGGAAGGGTTTATCTGGAATGACAAGGCAACAATGGCATTCAACCAACTCAAGAAAGCTTTGACAAGTGCACCTGTACTCAGCTTACCTAACAACACACTACAGTTTTTGGGGGAGACTGATGCATGTGATGAAGGGCACCCTCTAGGTTATCTGAGCAAAGGATTAGCACCTAGGCACCAAGGTTTGTCTGTGTATGACAAGGAATTACTAGCCTTGGTCCTGGCAGTAACCAAATGGTCTCAATAGCTTTTAGGGAGACAATTTGTAGTAAGAACAGATCAGAAGGCCCCAAAATTCTTACTGGATTAGAAATTACACACAGGTACTCAGATGAAATCGATAGCCAAACTGATGCAATTTGACTTCCAAATTGAGTACAAGAAGGGGAAAAAATAAGGCTGCTGATTCTCTCTCCAGGGTGCCAGCAGCACATCTATTCATGTTGTCTGTCATTACTGTGGAAACTAACATTTTCAATAGGATCAAATCCAGCAGGGAAGGGGATGAGAAGTTGAAGGAAGTCATTCAGAAGATAACAGATCAAGGGGAGGGCAAAAAGGGATTCACTTATTACAACCAACAACTCAGAAGATATGGAATGATAGTGGTAGGGCAGGATGCATAACTCTGGCAAGACATAATGCAGATTTGGCATAATAGGACAAGTAGTGGACACTCAGGAATGGAGAACACATATAGGAGAATCTCTCAACTATTTTACTGGAAGAATTTGAGAGATAACATTAACCAGTATGTTAGGAGCTGTTCTGTATGCCAAAGGAGCAAGTATGATGCTGCAGCATCACCAGGTCTCATGCAGCCACTACTCATTCCTACCTCAGTTTGGTCCAGCATTAGCATGGACATCATTGATGGCCTTCCAAAGTCAAAAGGAAAAACCACCATCATGGAAGTAGTTGAAAGGTTGACTAAAAGCAGTCACTTCAGAGCTTTAAGCCACCCTTATAGAGCTACTATTGTTGCTCAAGCCTTCTTGGATCAGGTCTTTAAGCTTCATGGCATGCATGAGAATATAGTGAGTGACAAGGACCCCATATTCATCAGCAGGTTTTGGCAAGAGCTATTCTCAGCACATGGAGCCACTTTGAGCACTTCAACTGCTTACCTTCCTCAAACTGATAGTCAAACTGAAGTGTTAAATAGGACTCTTGAGACCTATCTTAGATGTTATTGCAGTGACAGTCAAAAATATTGGTCACTTTATTTGCCCATGGATGAATGGTGGTACAATACCACATTCCACTCTGCTATCCAGACCACCCCATATGAAGCTTATACGGGCAGCCCCCAACCATTCATTTACCATATATGGCTGGTGACTCTATTAATGAGGAAGTGGATAGAAGTCTGGTAACCAGGGAGCTTAAGATCCAGCTGCTCAAGTTTCACTTGCATAGAGCTCAACAAAGAATGCAATCCTTGGCCAATAAAGGGAGAAGTGACAAGCAGTTGCATGTTGGAGATTGGGTCCATCTAAAAACTACAACCATACAGACAGACTAGTGTGTCTAACCATCATTCACCATGTTATCAGCAAAGTTTTATGGTTCCTATCAAGTGATGTAAAAGGTAGGGCATGTTGCTTACAAGCTCCTCTTACCCCCAAAAGTAGCTATACACCCTACTTTCCATGTCTTTCAACTGAAGATATGTCACGATGTGCCTGCTGAGTTCACTCACCCACCCATTGTTGATCCTGCCAACCCTTACTGTGAAGAACCATGGCGCATCTTAGGACGAAGGATGATCAAAAAGGGAAACAAGGCTGTGGCTCAACTCTTGATACATTGGAAGAACATGTTTGAAGAACAAGCCACTTGGGAGGATTATCATATGATCAAGACAAGGTTCCCTTCATTCTTCCTTGAGGACAAGGAAGTTTCTAAGGAAGGAGTAATGATGCAGATTGAGGTGGAGGAGAGTTACAAATAAGGAGAAGTAGGCTGTGAGAGTTGTACCTTAAGATTTCTTAGTTGTACCTAGCCGTTATGAGTAGTATTTATTTGTTACTTTTTGCTTTTTTCCCTTTATTGTTGCCATTTACACTTTGGACCCCATAATTGTTAGAAGGGTCCCTATATAGTCCTTTTTACTTTTCTGCAGAAATAGTACTGCTTGTTCCTTGCTTCTTAAGGAGAAGGATAGTGAGTCAGCTAGGGTTAAGATATTTTATATTGTAATGTTCTTCTTCATCAATGGATAATGAAAAAACTCCCTAGCCGTAAATAGCTAGTTCAGCTTAACTTCCTTTTATCTACTTCATTTCTTAGTTACTGTTTCATTGCCTCATTTTCAGTTCTCTAGTCTGCATCACTCTTCATCGATTATCTATGGAGCTCCACAAATTGAGACCCCCCCCCGGGGACCTGTCGATAGTGTATCAGCAGCTGAGGTGAGTGAAGGGATCTCTAGAAGATCAAAACGTTGATTGCCAGTAAGAAAAAGGTATCCAGTAACTCAGTCTTTATCTCTTTTGAATGTTGATCTTTCTCCCATTGTAGGATTTAGATTCAAACTCAGGTGATTGCTTCCTCGATGTCAAGAAGGGTAAGTTTATACCTAATCTCTCAAATCTACTCTCGGTGGGTTAAATGCCACAATGGGATTCATACCACCACCTGAGCTTAGATCTTAAAGAGAGGTATTGACATATTAAATCATATAGAAAATTCAAAAACTGAGATCTTTAGGCTGAATCGATGAGTAGAACAGTTGAAAAGCTCAGGTACACAACTCCATCTTCCATCTGTTATCTTAGATTGTTGAAGCAATAACATAATATAATATATCGCAGACATATATATGCCTAATACCACTTGTCCTGATTTTATATTAGTTGTGACACCTTAAACTCTCACTAGATGCATGATATGTAACCAAACAAATCTAATTTAGACGTAAGTGGTCTATAGTCCTGCTTAGATTAGAAATATTTTATCAGTTATTTAGTAAATCTATGTATTGTTGTACATAGGATGATTAGTCTGTCTTGTTCTCAGATGAGGAAAATCATATTTGTCTGCATTTATTATAGCTTTCCCTCCTCTAGGATCTTCCTGAAACTGATTAAACTCAAATCTACCTACAAAATGAAAAAATATGTTAGCAAAAAAATCAGCAATAATATTTTCCTCCCTTAAGGAGTGTTGTGCTCTTACAGTCATCAATCCCTCAGTCCATTAATTGAGTTAACTTCAAAAGTTACACTCCATGGAACATCTCGTTCTCTACTAAGCATTTTCACCAAAGCATAAGAATTATATTCCAATTGAACTTGTACCAAACCATGTTCCCAACATATTGTAGACCTTCCCTCATAGCAATAACTTTGCCACAATGTTCGTAGAATCTTGAATTTTCACTTCTTTAGCACCTACCAGGTCACCTGCTGAGTTTCTTATACAAACTGCAGCTGCAATTGGGCAAGGATTACCTCTAAATGCATCTGTGTTGAATTTCTACCACCCCACAGGTGGCATCAACCATCTAACTACTTGAGTCTGAAATACAGGCTGATATACTTTCAATAGAGCTACCATTTGGGCCAAGTGTGAGGAATGATTATGTACTTGAATTTCATCTCAATGAAATTTCTGATATTATTACTAATATGCCAAATTACCTTGTTGATAGAGTATGCACCTCCATGTAACAGTGTTTCTCCTCCACCATGGAAACCATATGATCACATTGGGAATTGCTTGATAAACCATATTTGTCTAGGATTACAATCTATATCTCACCATTTTCTTATCACTTGCTTGACCTGAATCCATGGACCCAATAAACCAACTGCTTTGGAAAAATAAGCCCACACTGTGCTGACAGTTTCCTCTTTTAAAAATAAGTGCTATACTATCTCCCTTGCTAGAACCTAACAACAACCAGACATTGGTGAGGTATTTGAGTTCCATTGTTCCATTAGAGAGGGCGATTGGGATTTTATTTGTCCACACCTTCCAAGTCAAGAATGAAATTTTGAAAGGAAGACCTTCTACCATTGCTTCTTCTAGAAATTAGTCTCCACTTTCATTTTTCTAAGTAGCTCCCATGCACTCTTGAGTATGAACTTACCTGAACAAGTTTCAGTCAACCAGGCCCTATGAGACATATCCTCTAGTTTCACATACTCCATATTTTGTTTGACATGTTCCACTACATGAACCGGTATGTGCATTTTCATATCATCATAATCCCACCCATTATAATTCAAGAAGATGTCAATATCAGTCATGTTATGGAAAGTTTGTTGTTATGTAGGTTGTGCAAAAAGGCGACCCAATCTTGTCCAGTTATCAAACCACATAGCAGAAGTACCACCTTTAAGTGCCCACCACATTTGTTGTTCAATAATATACCTATTCATCAGCATACTCTATCATAGTTGTGATCCACCTTTCTATTGTACTAAACTTGATATTTGCTTCTAATAATATTTATTCCACGTGAAAATTGACCATAGAGTATTTTGAGTTCTAAGTCGCTACAAAGTTTAGTATATATAGCTAAAGACATGTCAATCATAGACCTAAAACCTAAACCTCCTTCCTGATTAGGTAAACAAATATTATTCCAGGTAGCCCAGATTTTTTACTTAGTATTGACTTTGTTACTCCAGAAAAATTTGGCAAAGATGCTATCAATTTCTTTAAAATACACATACGGGAGGCACAATAGTAGAAATAACATGGATAGGAACACTTCAATGTACACTTATAATCAACACTTATTTACCTCTATAAGATAACAAATTTCCTTCCCAAGCCTGTAACTTTGCTTTAACTCTTCCAATAAGATCAGAATAATGCTCTTTCTTTTTCCTAGCAAGAGTTATAGGACATCCTAGGTATTTAAAAGGGAACTGAACTCTATTAAAACCTGTACATTGCTCCACCATAGTTTTATCAATATCAACTATATTTTTTTGAATATAAAAGTCACTCTTGTGTCTGTTAATCTTTTGCCATGATTGATTCCCGTATTTCTTCAACACTAACATAATCTTCTTTAATGAATATTTATGGTCTGATGCAAACATAATAGTATCATCTACATAGGCCAAATGATTTATGTTAACACTTCATTTTTGCATTTCATATTCCTGATACAGGCTATCCTCAAATAAAGCATTTAGGGCCCTAGATAAAACTTTAGCTGACAATATAAATAATGTAGGGGATAGAGGGTCCCCTTGTTTCACCCCTCTGGTGGAATGAAAGAAGTCATGAGATTGCCTATTTATTAATACAGAATACTGGTTATTGGCCAATAATCTCCATATCAAATCAACAAAAGTTTCAGCAAAGCCCATCTTCCTTAGATCCTTCATTAGAAAAAAACCAAGAGACCCTATCATAGACCTTAGCCATATAAAGCTTAAATATAAAATTTGAAGGTTTTCTCCTCTTTTTGATATCTGTAACAACTCCTGTATTAGTAACACATTTTAATTAATACTTATACCATTCACAAAACATGATTTGTTTGAAGTTATTAATCTGGGAGTAAGCCTTCCTATCTATCAGGAACAACCCTAGAACTGCTCTTATTGATAAAGTTACTCAAGCTAATTGTCCTTAGATCAGCAAAGGTGTAATCTGACTTTTTTCTTGTAGTAAAATCAAATTAGTGCAAGTTACCCCTAAAAATCTCTTGGATCATTCTGAAAAATGTCTTGGCCTATTATCTCCCAACAACTTTGATAGAATTTACCTGTCAAACCATCAGGGCCACCAACACTGTCACCATTTAGGCTCAAATAGTTCTCTTCACTTAATTAAGAGTAGGATTTCTACCCAAAACTTCATTTTCCTCTTTTGTAATACTCTCAGGAATGTGCCTCAATAGTGAAAAAGATGTAGCATCTCTCTATTGAAGAAATTGGTTAGCATAGAATTATGCTGCCTCTACTACTATTTCATTTTCACCATCTAAACACCCTGACTATCTTGAATTCTATTAAGCTGGTCTCTTTCTTCTACCTTTCATATTGCTTTGAAAAAATCTTTTATTTTTGTCCCCTTTCTCAAACAAGTTGAATCCAGCCTTCAGCTCCAATATTTAAGCTTCTTAAATGTGAAAGTACTTCTTCTGTTCTGCCTGAGACTTCTAGAGTACTGCTCCATTTTAAACATTGGGAACCTCGTCAAACAATTTCTTTTTAACTTTAATGATGTCTTCTTGAATCACTAATAGTTTAAAGATATCACAATAAGTCTCTTTACTCTAATTACTCAAGGCATTTTTAACCCTTCTAATATTTTGTTTGAATAATAGAAAAGGATTCAGATTTCATTAGCCACCCAATTCTGTCTCACAACTTAAGTAAAAGATGCATTTTCAGTCCAGATTTTCAAAAACCTAAAAGGTTTCCTATGTATAACCACCCCTCCTCCATGTGTAGTAACATATGAGCATGATCATTTAATGTTCTGGCAATATGTTCAACCTCCATATGAGTAAAACAATTCTGCATCAGTTGATTAGATAAGATTCTATCTAGTCTCTCAAAGATTCAATCATTTCTAGTTCTTCCATTCCACCACGTGAATGGACTTCCTTTGAATTGAATTTCTTCTAGTTCACAACTATGAATACAAATATCAAAATCTTCATGATCAGCATCTTTGACCGGTAATCCACCAATTTTTCCT
The DNA here is from genome assembly GCF_001406875.1 of Solanum pennellii. NCBI lineage: Eukaryota > Viridiplantae > Streptophyta > Magnoliopsida > Solanales > Solanaceae > Solanum > Solanum pennellii. The sequence goes on along the minus strand of NC_028641.1, from coordinate 14,537,190 downwards.
TCTTAGTTCAAGCCGACATTGAAATCTCCACCTATTAACCAAGGCTTGTTCATATCTGCTGATCGTTGATATATGTCTTCTCAAAGCATTAGTCTATCCTCAACATTATATTTAGCATAGACCAGTGTAATAAGTCATTTCTGACTTTGTTGGTGATGTTTTAAGCATAATATCAGTTGTTGCTCAGAATCCTTTACCACTGTAATATAAAAATCTTTATTGACAAAGCATAATATTTTACCATTACAGCTTGCCTTAACCACCTGCATCTTCAGTCTTCTACAGTATTTGGTAATGTGTCTGATATGTTGAAAAGGTTCCAATAAACCAATGAAAGATAATTTATGAAAATTATTCACTATTTGCACTCTAGGGAAAGCTTGTTGGGATTTCACTGACCTAATGTCTTAAATTAGAGCTTTCATAATTAAATCTTTGAACTATTTCTCTTTGGCTGCACCCTAACACATTGTTTCACTTCACTTGCTTGTGGCTTCCCTTTTCTTTAGCTTTTCAATACTTTGGGGATAAGTCTGCTTCCTATGGTGGATAATTCAGTTTATCATTGGGATGTTAAACTTTTGATGCACATATAATCTAATTTTCCTCCAAGAACAGTAGCTTCTCATCTTCCAAGTTATGAGACACTATATCATGTAATATTTGACTTTGGATACTGTTATTTCTTTGTTGTTTAATTGTTGACTATCACATTCATTCGCTATTGACGGATAATTTTCAATTGTTGCTTCCTTAACCTCCATGGCATTTGTTTCTTCTTCTGAGTTTTATCAACTATTATTTGTTTCTCATTGCTATTGTCTTATACATTTGCAGGAATTTCATTGACATCCAATCCCATGGCTTGATCAGTTGATGTTTTGCAAAAGACTTGGTTGACCCAATCCTTAGTTGTTTCCTTTTTTTGTATCTCCTCCCCCGTCTCTTTACGCTCATGTACATTACAGTCATGTAGCACTCCAACTACCAATCGACTTAAACTCAAGGTCTTTCAGACTTTTTTCAGTGTACTCCATTGCATATTGCATTTCAGACAATATTTAGAAACATAGTTATATCTAATTTGAATTTCTTCAGATCGTATCTCTCCAGTCTCCTCATTTACAATATCCATCATAACCGATTTTGAAAAATTTTCCTTTCTAATCCACCTACCTTTACCATCGTACAACTTGGTCTAGTTTTATTAATCGTCACTAGATCAAGTTGTACAGGCTTCCCCACTGCATATGCCAAAGAAAATTAGCTTTCTTTGACAAAGAAAGTTGTCAATAGGTTTGGAAATGAAACCCAAGACATTGCCATAGTCGTTTCTTCATTAATCTTAAAACGTGCATCATAGATTAATGTGCGCATAAGATATGAATATCCATTGTTGCACTCAATATAGTAGGCCCCTTTTGAGATAATGTTAAAAAAATTTGCATGTTGATTAAACCTGATACGAATGCGTTTGTTGCGAAGTAGCCCGATTTGACAATCCCCTTTAATATTACATTGAATGGGAATTATCAATCGTAGCTCCTCAAGATCTTCTACAACATATGTAAATTTGTCAACGACCGCAAATTGCAAATTTTCAAATTTTGTTCATAGTATCCACCTCTTCCTCCGTCCATTAGATATGTGGAACGCCTTCCACATATATTACTTCTTTAATGCAATATGTACGGATGTAGGAGTACCATTTGTAATTAAATTAATATAACACTTCTCCATAGGCAAAGTAGGAGCTGTGAGAGGCATTTTAGGTGTTAGATGTGGGAACTCTGTCATAGAAAGATGACCAGCCTCTCTGGAGAGCTAGGCGGTAGCCGTGGTGACACCGTTCCCCATGCTAGGTTTTCTCCTTAAAAATTTTGTATTTTATCATCTTATAATTCTTACGTTATTTTTTGTTTATTGATTACTAGGTAGATTACCCGTGTTTCACACGGGATTGGACTATTTTATTAAACTTACATATTATTATTCGGTAATATGACCTACAGTAAATGATTAGTTTCATGGAAAATGAGGAATGAAAAAGGTTCATTAGAAGTTTAATTAATGTATTTCAATTTGATTCCTCTATAGCAAAAAAAAAAACTACAATAGTGGTAGAAATAAAAGTTTTGCTTACTAAAAAATCAACTGTAATAAATTCAACCATTTCAACAACGTTGTGAGTTGTGGAATTAAAGGTGCAAGAGTAGTAACGTGACATTGCAATCGAAATCAATTTTCTTTGTTTATATGAAGAAACCTGTAGAAAGAGACAAAAAAGAAGATCAATTTTCAATCATCTTCTGCGTAACTTTTAACAAAGTTAAAAGAAAAATGTCACCAAAATAGCAAAACGAGTTGTCATACTTAAATGAATCACTACGACTTATAGTAAAGATTAAGCTCCATGAAATAGGAGGATAAAAACTTTTAGGAATGAATCAAACTTCATAAGAAGCTTAATCAATATAATAGAATTCAACTATCCAATGGAAAAAACCTTCAAATAATAGTGGCAGCAAATCCCTCTATTTATAGATAACAGAGGCTAGTGTGAATAAATATTTATTGTGCCTTATCGGAAAGGTCACAACTCTTTGGAAAAGTTGTAACCATTTGGAAAGTCACAGCCTCTCATAAAAGTCACAATTTTCATAAAAGTCGCAACTTTTCATAAAAGTCACAACTTTTCAGAAAAGTTACACCTTTTGATATAAAAGTTGCAACTCTTCATAAAAGTTGTTCATAAAAGTCACAACTCTTCATAGAAGTCGTAACTATTCATCAAAGTCACAACTTTTCATCAAAGTCACATATCTTCATTAAAATCGCAACTCTTCGTAAAAGTCACAATTTTTCTTGAAAGGGGAAGGCTAGTTTTGGAAATAAATAAATTTAAAAGGGAATTCATGTTTATGGTAGTACCATGTAGGCGGGCCTAATGTTTTCTTTATATATATATATATATATAA